>NW_027445158.1:0-97104 GCF_048569485.1 Anomaloglossus baeobatrachus | reverse complement strand
TTTTAAGGCATTTCGCGCATACATGAAATGAACACATTTTTCTCCAAAACTATAACAGATGCAAGCTTGTCCTGTTTGGTGGAGATGATATTTAATAAAATAAGTAGAAATCCACTAAAAGTTTTGTTTGGTTATCTTGCAATCCCGAGATAATCGTCTCCATGCTCCAAATCCATTTTAAAGCCATTTTTAAGGCATTTCGCGCATACATGAAATGAACACATTTTTCTCCAAAACTATAACAGATGCAAGCTTGTCCTGTTTGGTGGAGATGATATTTAATAAAATAAGTAGAAATCCACTAAAAGTTTTGTTTGGTTATCTTGCAATCCCGAGATAATCGTCTCCATGCTCCAAATCCATTTTAAAGCCATTTTTAAGGCATTTCGCGCATACATGAAATGAACACATTTTTCTCCAAAACTATAACAGATGCAAGCTTGTCCTGTTTGGTGGAGATGATATTTAATAAAATAAGTAGAAATCCACTAAAAGTTTTGTTTGGTTATCTTGCAATCCCGAGATAATCGTCTCCATGCTCCAAATCCATTTTAAAGCCATTTTTAAGGCATTTCGCGCATACATGAAATGAACACATTTTTCTCCAAAACTATAACAGATGCAAGCTTGTCCTGTTTGGTGGAGATGATATTTAATAAAATAAGTAGAAATCCACTAAAAGTTTTGTTTGGTTATCTTGCAATCCCGAGATAATCGTCTCCATGCTCCAAATCCATTTTAAAGCCATTTTTAAGGCATTTCGCGCATACATGAAATGAACACATTTTTCTCCAAAACTATAACAGATGCAAGCTTGTCCTGTTTGGTGGAGATGATATTTAATAAAATAAGTAGAAATCCACTAAAAGTTTTGTTTGGTTATCTTGCAATCCCGAGATAATCGTCTCCATGCTCCAAATCCATTTTAAAGCCATTTTTAAGGCATTTCGCGCATACATGAAATGAACACATTTTTCTCCAAAACTATAACAGATGCAAGCTTGTCCTGTTTGGTGGAGATGATATTTAATAAAATAAGTAGAAATCCACTAAAAGTTTTGTTTGGTTATCTTGCAATCCCGAGATAATCGTCTCCATGCTCCAAATCCATTTTAAAGCCATTTTTAAGGCATTTCGCGCATACATGAAATGAACACATTTTTCTCCAAAACTATAACAGATGCAAGCTTGTCCTGTTTGGTGGAGATGATATTTAATAAAATAAGTAGAAATCCACTAAAAGTTTTGTTTGGTTATCTTGCAATCCCGAGATAATCGTCTCCATGCTCCAAATCCATTTTAAAGCCATTTTTAAGGCATTTCGCGCATACATGAAATGAACACATTTTTCTCCAAAACTATAACAGATGCAAGCTTGTCCTGTTTGGTGGAGATGATATTTAATAAAATAAGTAGAAATCCACTAAAAGTTTTGTTTGGTTATCTTGCAATCCCGAGATAATCGTCTCCATGCTCCAAATCCATTTTAAAGCCATTTTTAAGGCATTTCGCGCATACATGAAATGAACACATTTTTCTCCAAAACTATAACAGATGCAAGCTTGTCCTGTTTGGTGGAGATGATATTTAATAAAATAAGTAGAAATCCACTAAAAGTTTTGTTTGGTTATCTTGCAATCCCGAGATAATCGTCTCCATGCTCCAAATCCATTTTAAAGCCATTTTTAAGGCATTTCGCGCATACATGAAATGAACACATTTTTCTCCAAAACTATAACAGATGCAAGCTTGTCCTGTTTGGTGGAGATGATATTTAATAAAATAAGTAGAAATCCACTAAAAGTTTTGTTTGGTTATCTTGCAATCCCGAGATAATCGTCTCCATGCTCCAAATCCATTTTAAAGCCATTTTTAAGGCATTTCGCGCATACATGAAATGAACACATTTTTCTCCAAAACTATAACAGATGCAAGCTTGTCCTGTTTGGTGGAGATGATATTTAATAAAATAAGTAGAAATCCACTAAAAGTTTTGTTTGGTTATCTTGCAATCCCGAGATAATCGTCTCCATGCTCCAAATCCATTTTAAAGCCATTTTTAAGGCATTTCGCGCATACATGAAATGAACACATTTTTCTCCAAAACTATAACAGATGCAAGCTTGTCCTGTTTGGTGGAGATGATATTTAATAAAATAAGTAGAAATCCACTAAAAGTTTTGTTTGGTTATCTTGCAATCCCGAGATAATCGTCTCCATGCTCCAAATCCATTTTAAAGCCATTTTTAAGGCATTTCGCGCATACATGAAATGAACACATTTTTCTCCAAAACTATAACAGATGCAAGCTTGTCCTGTTTGGTGGAGATGATATTTAATAAAATAAGTAGAAATCCACTAAAAGTTTTGTTTGGTTATCTTGCAATCCCGAGATAATCGTCTCCATGCTCCAAATCCATTTTAAAGCCATTTTTAAGGCATTTCGCGCATACATGAAATGAACACATTTTTCTCCAAAACTATAACAGATGCAAGCTTGTCCTGTTTGGTGGAGATGATATTTAATAAAATAAGTAGAAATCCACTAAAAGTTTTGTTTGGTTATCTTGCAATCCCGAGATAATCGTCTCCATGCTCCAAATCCATTTTAAAGCCATTTTTAAGGCATTTCGCGCATACATGAAATGAACACATTTTTCTCCAAAACTATAACAGATGCAAGCTTGTCCTGTTTGGTGGAGATGATATTTAATAAAATAAGTAGAAATCCACTAAAAGTTTTGTTTGGTTATCTTGCAATCCCGAGATAATCGTCTCCATGCTCCAAATCCATTTTAAAGCCATTTTTAAGGCATTTCGCGCATACATGAAATGAACACATTTTTCTCCAAAACTATAACAGATGCAAGCTTGTCCTGTTTGGTGGAGATGATATTTAATAAAATAAGTAGAAATCCACTAAAAGTTTTGTTTGGTTATCTTGCAATCCCGAGATAATCGTCTCCATGCTCCAAATCCATTTTAAAGCCATTTTTAAGGCATTTCGCGCATACATGAAATGAACACATTTTTCTCCAAAACTATAACAGATGCAAGCTTGTCCTGTTTGGTGGAGATGATATTTAATAAAATAAGTAGAAATCCACTAAAAGTTTTGTTTGGTTATCTTGCAATCCCGAGATAATCGTCTCCATGCTCCAAATCCATTTTAAAGCCATTTTTAAGGCATTTCGCGCATACATGAAATGAACACATTTTTCTCCAAAACTATAACAGATGCAAGCTTGTCCTGTTTGGTGGAGATGATATTTAATAAAATAAGTAGAAATCCACTAAAAGTTTTGTTTGGTTATCTTGCAATCCCGAGATAATCGTCTCCATGCTCCAAATCCATTTTAAAGCCATTTTTAAGGCATTTCGCGCATACATGAAATGAACACATTTTTCTCCAAAACTATAACAGATGCAAGCTTGTCCTGTTTGGTGGAGATGATATTTAATAAAATAAGTAGAAATCCACTAAAAGTTTTGTTTGGTTATCTTGCAATCCCGAGATAATCGTCTCCATGCTCCAAATCCATTTTAAAGCCATTTTTAAGGCATTTCGCGCATACATGAAATGAACACATTTTTCTCCAAAACTATAACAGATGCAAGCTTGTCCTGTTTGGTGGAGATGATATTTAATAAAATAAGTAGAAATCCACTAAAAGTTTTGTTTGGTTATCTTGCAATCCCGAGATAATCGTCTCCATGCTCCAAATCCATTTTAAAGCCATTTTTAAGGCATTTCGCGCATACATGAAATGAACACATTTTTCTCCAAAACTATAACAGATGCAAGCTTGTCCTGTTTGGTGGAGATGATATTTAATAAAATAAGTAGAAATCCACTAAAAGTTTTGTTTGGTTATCTTGCAATCCCGAGATAATCGTCTCCATGCTCCAAATCCATTTTAAAGCCATTTTTAAGGCATTTCGCGCATACATGAAATGAACACATTTTTCTCCAAAACTATAACAGATGCAAGCTTGTCCTGTTTGGTGGAGATGATATTTAATAAAATAAGTAGAAATCCACTAAAAGTTTTGTTTGGTTATCTTGCAATCCCGAGATAATCGTCTCCATGCTCCAAATCCATTTTAAAGCCATTTTTAAGGCATTTCGCGCATACATGAAATGAACACATTTTTCTCCAAAACTATAACAGATGCAAGCTTGTCCTGTTTGGTGGAGATGATATTTAATAAAATAAGTAGAAATCCACTAAAAGTTTTGTTTGGTTATCTTGCAATCCCGAGATAATCGTCTCCATGCTCCAAATCCATTTTAAAGCCATTTTTAAGGCATTTCGCGCATACATGAAATGAACACATTTTTCTCCAAAACTATAACAGATGCAAGCTTGTCCTGTTTGGTGGAGATGATGATATTTAATAAAATAAGTAGAAATCCACTAAAAGTTTTGTTTGGTTATCTTGCAATCCCGAGATAATCGTCTCCATGCTCCAAATCCATTTTAAAGCCATTTTTAAGGCATTTCGCGCATACATGAAATGAACACATTTTTCTCCAAAACTATAACAGATGCAAGCTTGTCCTGTTTGGTGGAGATGATATTTAATAAAATAAGTAGAAATCCACTAAAAGTTTTGTTTGGTTATCTTGCAATCCCGAGATAATCGTCTCCATGCTCCAAATCCATTTTAAAGCCATTTTTAAGGCATTTCGCGCATACATGAAATGAACACATTTTTCTCCAAAACTATAACAGATGCAAGCTTGTCCTGTTTGGTGGAGATGATATTTAATAAAATAAGTAGAAATCCACTAAAAGTTTTGTTTGGTTATCTTGCAATCCCGAGATAATCGTCTCCATGCTCCAAATCCATTTTAAAGCCATTTTTAAGGCATTTCGCGCATACATGAAATGAACACATTTTTCTCCAAAACTATAACAGATGCAAGCTTGTCCTGTTTGGTGGAGATGATATTTAATAAAATAAGTAGAAATCCACTAAAAGTTTTGTTTGGTTATCTTGCAATCCCGAGATAATCGTCTCCATGCTCCAAATCCATTTTAAAGCCATTTTTAAGGCATTTCGCGCATACATGAAATGAACACATTTTTCTCCAAAACTATAACAGATGCAAGCTTGTCCTGTTTGGTGGAGATGATATTTAATAAAATAAGTAGAAATCCACTAAAAGTTTTGTTTGGTTATCTTGCAATCCCGAGATAATCGTCTCCATGCTCCAAATCCATTTTAAAGCCATTTTTAAGGCATTTCGCGCATACATGAAATGAACACATTTTTCTCCAAAACTATAACAGATGCAAGCTTGTCCTGTTTGGTGGAGATGATATTTAATAAAATAAGTAGAAATCCACTAAAAGTTTTGTTTGGTTATCTTGCAATCCCGAGATAATCGTCTCCATGCTCCAAATCCATTTTAAAGCCATTTTTAAGGCATTTCGCGCATACATGAAATGAACACATTTTTCTCCAAAACTATAACAGATGCAAGCTTGTCCTGTTTGGTGGAGATGATATTTAATAAAATAAGTAGAAATCCACTAAAAGTTTTGTTTGGTTATCTTGCAATCCCGAGATAATCGTCTCCATGCTCCAAATCCATTTTAAAGCCATTTTTAAGGCATTTCGCGCATACATGAAATGAACACATTTTTCTCCAAAACTATAACAGATGCAAGCTTGTCCTGTTTGGTGGAGATGATATTTAATAAAATAAGTAGAAATCCACTAAAAGTTTTGTTTGGTTATCTTGCAATCCCGAGATAATCGTCTCCATGCTCCAAATCCATTTTAAAGCCATTTTTAAGGCATTTCGCGCATACATGAAATGAACACATTTTTCTCCAAAACTATAACAGATGCAAGCTTGTCCTGTTTGGTGGAGATGATATTTAATAAAATAAGTAGAAATCCACTAAAAGTTTTGTTTGGTTATCTTGCAATCCCGAGATAATCGTCTCCATGCTCCAAATCCATTTTAAAGCCATTTTTAAGGCATTTCGCGCATACATGAAATGAACACATTTTTCTCCAAAACTATAACAGATGCAAGCTTGTCCTGTTTGGTGGAGATGATATTTAATAAAATAAGTAGAAATCCACTAAAAGTTTTGTTTGGTTATCTTGCAATCCCGAGATAATCGTCTCCATGCTCCAAATCCATTTTAAAGCCATTTTTAAGGCATTTCGCGCATACATGAAATGAACACATTTTTCTCCAAAACTATAACAGATGCAAGCTTGTCCTGTTTGGTGGAGATGATATTTAATAAAATAAGTAGAAATCCACTAAAAGTTTTGTTTGGTTATCTTGCAATCCCGAGATAATCGTCTCCATGCTCCAAATCCATTTTAAAGCCATTTTTAAGGCATTTCGCGCATACATGAAATGAACACATTTTTCTCCAAAACTATAACAGATGCAAGCTTGTCCTGTTTGGTGGAGATGATATTTAATAAAATAAGTAGAAATCCACTAAAAGTTTTGTTTGGTTATCTTGCAATCCCGAGATAATCGTCTCCATGCTCCAAATCCATTTTAAAGCCATTTTTAAGGCATTTCGCGCATACATGAAATGAACACATTTTTCTCCAAAACTATAACAGATGCAAGCTTGTCCTGTTTGGTGGAGATGATATTTAATAAAATAAGTAGAAATCCACTAAAAGTTTTGTTTGGTTATCTTGCAATCCCGAGATAATCGTCTCCATGCTCCAAATCCATTTTAAAGCCATTTTTAAGGCATTTCGCGCATACATGAAATGAACACATTTTTCTCCAAAACTATAACAGATGCAAGCTTGTCCTGTTTGGTGGAGATGATATTTAATAAAATAAGTAGAAATCCACTAAAAGTTTTGTTTGGTTATCTTGCAATCCCGAGATAATCGTCTCCATGCTCCAAATCCATTTTAAAGCCATTTTTAAGGCATTTCGCGCATACATGAAATGAACACATTTTTCTCCAAAACTATAACAGATGCAAGCTTGTCCTGTTTGGTGGAGATGATATTTAATAAAATAAGTAGAAATCCACTAAAAGTTTTGTTTGGTTATCTTGCAATCCCGAGATAATCGTCTCCATGCTCCAAATCCATTTTAAAGCCATTTTTAAGGCATTTCGCGCATACATGAAATGAACACATTTTTCTCCAAAACTATAACAGATGCAAGCTTGTCCTGTTTGGTGGAGATGATATTTAATAAAATAAGTAGAAATCCACTAAAAGTTTTGTTTGGTTATCTTGCAATCCCGAGATAATCGTCTCCATGCTCCAAATCCATTTTAAAGCCATTTTTAAGGCATTTCGCGCATACATGAAATGAACACATTTTTCTCCAAAACTATAACAGATGCAAGCTTGTCCTGTTTGGTGGAGATGATATTTAATAAAATAAGTAGAAATCCACTAAAAGTTTTGTTTGGTTATCTTGCAATCCCGAGATAATCGTCTCCATGCTCCAAATCCATTTTAAAGCCATTTTTAAGGCATTTCGCGCATACATGAAATGAACACATTTTTCTCCAAAACTATAACAGATGCAAGCTTGTCCTGTTTGGTGGAGATGATATTTAATAAAATAAGTAGAAATCCACTAAAAGTTTTGTTTGGTTATCTTGCAATCCCGAGATAATCGTCTCCATGCTCCAAATCCATTTTAAAGCCATTTTTAAGGCATTTCGCGCATACATGAAATGAACACATTTTTCTCCAAAACTATAACAGATGCAAGCTTGTCCTGTTTGGTGGAGATGATATTTAATAAAATAAGTAGAAATCCACTAAAAGTTTTGTTTGGTTATCTTGCAATCCCGAGATAATCGTCTCCATGCTCCAAATCCATTTTAAAGCCATTTTTAAGGCATTTCGCGCATACATGAAATGAACACATTTTTCTCCAAAACTATAACAGATGCAAGCTTGTCCTGTTTGGTGGAGATGATATTTAATAAAATAAGTAGAAATCCACTAAAAGTTTTGTTTGGTTATCTTGCAATCCCGAGATAATCGTCTCCATGCTCCAAATCCATTTTAAAGCCATTTTTAAGGCATTTCGCGCATACATGAAATGAACACATTTTTCTCCAAAACTATAACAGATGCAAGCTTGTCCTGTTTGGTGGAGATGATATTTAATAAAATAAGTAGAAATCCACTAAAAGTTTTGTTTGGTTATCTTGCAATCCCGAGATAATCGTCTCCATGCTCCAAATCCATTTTAAAGCCATTTTTAAGGCATTTCGCGCATACATGAAATGAACACATTTTTCTCCAAAACTATAACAGATGCAAGCTTGTCCTGTTTGGTGGAGATGATATTTAATAAAATAAGTAGAAATCCACTAAAAGTTTTGTTTGGTTATCTTGCAATCCCGAGATAATCGTCTCCATGCTCCAAATCCATTTTAAAGCCATTTTTAAGGCATTTCGCGCATACATGAAATGAACACATTTTTCTCCAAAACTATAACAGATGCAAGCTTGTCCTGTTTGGTGGAGATGATATTTAATAAAATAAGTAGAAATCCACTAAAAGTTTTGTTTGGTTATCTTGCAATCCCGAGATAATCGTCTCCATGCTCCAAATCCATTTTAAAGCCATTTTTAAGGCATTTCGCGCATACATGAAATGAACACATTTTTCTCCAAAACTATAACAGATGCAAGCTTGTCCTGTTTGGTGGAGATGATATTTAATAAAATAAGTAGAAATCCACTAAAAGTTTTGTTTGGTTATCTTGCAATCCCGAGATAATCGTCTCCATGCTCCAAATCCATTTTAAAGCCATTTTTAAGGCATTTCGCGCATACATGAAATGAACACATTTTTCTCCAAAACTATAACAGATGCAAGCTTGTCCTGTTTGGTGGAGATGATATTTAATAAAATAAGTAGAAATCCACTAAAAGTTTTGTTTGGTTATCTTGCAATCCCGAGATAATCGTCTCCATGCTCCAAATCCATTTTAAAGCCATTTTTAAGGCATTTCGCGCATACATGAAATGAACACATTTTTCTCCAAAACTATAACAGATGCAAGCTTGTCCTGTTTGGTGGAGATGATATTTAATAAAATAAGTAGAAATCCACTAAAAGTTTTGTTTGGTTATCTTGCAATCCCGAGATAATCGTCTCCATGCTCCAAATCCATTTTAAAGCCATTTTTAAGGCATTTCGCGCATACATGAAATGAACACATTTTTCTCCAAAACTATAACAGATGCAAGCTTGTCCTGTTTGGTGGAGATGATATTTAATAAAATAAGTAGAAATCCACTAAAAGTTTTGTTTGGTTATCTTGCAATCCCGAGATAATCGTCTCCATGCTCCAAATCCATTTTAAAGCCATTTTTAAGGCATTTCGCGCATACATGAAATGAACACATTTTTCTCCAAAACTATAACAGATGCAAGCTTGTCCTGTTTGGTGGAGATGATATTTAATAAAATAAGTAGAAATCCACTAAAAGTTTTGTTTGGTTATCTTGCAATCCCGAGATAATCGTCTCCATGCTCCAAATCCATTTTAAAGCCATTTTTAAGGCATTTCGCGCATACATGAAATGAACACATTTTTCTCCAAAACTATAACAGATGCAAGCTTGTCCTGTTTGGTGGAGATGATATTTAATAAAATAAGTAGAAATCCACTAAAAGTTTTGTTTGGTTATCTTGCAATCCCGAGATAATCGTCTCCATGCTCCAAATCCATTTTAAAGCCATTTTTAAGGCATTTCGCGCATACATGAAATGAACACATTTTTCTCCAAAACTATAACAGATGCAAGCTTGTCCTGTTTGGTGGAGATGATATTTAATAAAATAAGTAGAAATCCACTAAAAGTTTTGTTTGGTTATCTTGCAATCCCGAGATAATCGTCTCCATGCTCCAAATCCATTTTAAAGCCATTTTTAAGGCATTTCGCGCATACATGAAATGAACACATTTTTCTCCAAAACTATAACAGATGCAAGCTTGTCCTGTTTGGTGGAGATGATATTTAATAAAATAAGTAGAAATCCACTAAAAGTTTTGTTTGGTTATCTTGCAATCCCGAGATAATCGTCTCCATGCTCCAAATCCATTTTAAAGCCATTTTTAAGGCATTTCGCGCATACATGAAATGAACACATTTTTCTCCAAAACTATAACAGATGCAAGCTTGTCCTGTTTGGTGGAGATGATATTTAATAAAATAAGTAGAAATCCACTAAAAGTTTTGTTTGGTTATCTTGCAATCCCGAGATAATCGTCTCCATGCTCCAAATCCATTTTAAAGCCATTTTTAAGGCATTTCGCGCATACATGAAATGAACACATTTTTCTCCAAAACTATAACAGATGCAAGCTTGTCCTGTTTGGTGGAGATGATATTTAATAAAATAAGTAGAAATCCACTAAAAGTTTTGTTTGGTTATCTTGCAATCCCGAGATAATCGTCTCCATGCTCCAAATCCATTTTAAAGCCATTTTTAAGGCATTTCGCGCATACATGAAATGAACACATTTTTCTCCAAAACTATAACAGATGCAAGCTTGTCCTGTTTGGTGGAGATGATATTTAATAAAATAAGTAGAAATCCACTAAAAGTTTTGTTTGGTTATCTTGCAATCCCGAGATAATCGTCTCCATGCTCCAAATCCATTTTAAAGCCATTTTTAAGGCATTTCGCGCATACATGAAATGAACACATTTTTCTCCAAAACTATAACAGATGCAAGCTTGTCCTGTTTGGTGGAGATGATATTTAATAAAATAAGTAGAAATCCACTAAAAGTTTTGTTTGGTTATCTTGCAATCCCGAGATAATCGTCTCCATGCTCCAAATCCATTTTAAAGCCATTTTTAAGGCATTTCGCGCATACATGAAATGAACACATTTTTCTCCAAAACTATAACAGATGCAAGCTTGTCCTGTTTGGTGGAGATGATATTTAATAAAATAAGTAGAAATCCACTAAAAGTTTTGTTTGGTTATCTTGCAATCCCGAGATAATCGTCTCCATGCTCCAAATCCATTTTAAAGCCATTTTTAAGGCATTTCGCGCATACATGAAATGAACACATTTTTCTCCAAAACTATAACAGATGCAAGCTTGTCCTGTTTGGTGGAGATGATATTTAATAAAATAAGTAGAAATCCACTAAAAGTTTTGTTTGGTTATCTTGCAATCCCGAGATAATCGTCTCCATGCTCCAAATCCATTTTAAAGCCATTTTTAAGGCATTTCGCGCATACATGAAATGAACACATTTTTCTCCAAAACTATAACAGATGCAAGCTTGTCCTGTTTGGTGGAGATGATATTTAATAAAATAAGTAGAAATCCACTAAAAGTTTTGTTTGGTTATCTTGCAATCCCGAGATAATCGTCTCCATGCTCCAAATCCATTTTAAAGCCATTTTTAAGGCATTTCGCGCATACATGAAATGAACACATTTTTCTCCAAAACTATAACAGATGCAAGCTTGTCCTGTTTGGTGGAGATGATATTTAATAAAATAAGTAGAAATCCACTAAAAGTTTTGTTTGGTTATCTTGCAATCCCGAGATAATCGTCTCCATGCTCCAAATCCATTTTAAAGCCATTTTTAAGGCATTTCGCGCATACATGAAATGAACACATTTTTCTCCAAAACTATAACAGATGCAAGCTTGTCCTGTTTGGTGGAGATGATATTTAATAAAATAAGTAGAAATCCACTAAAAGTTTTGTTTGGTTATCTTGCAATCCCGAGATAATCGTCTCCATGCTCCAAATCCATTTTAAAGCCATTTTTAAGGCATTTCGCGCATACATGAAATGAACACATTTTTCTCCAAAACTATAACAGATGCAAGCTTGTCCTGTTTGGTGGAGATGATATTTAATAAAATAAGTAGAAATCCACTAAAAGTTTTGTTTGGTTATCTTGCAATCCCGAGATAATCGTCTCCATGCTCCAAATCCATTTTAAAGCCATTTTTAAGGCATTTCGCGCATACATGAAATGAACACATTTTTCTCCAAAACTATAACAGATGCAAGCTTGTCCTGTTTGGTGGAGATGATATTTAATAAAATAAGTAGAAATCCACTAAAAGTTTTGTTTGGTTATCTTGCAATCCCGAGATAATCGTCTCCATGCTCCAAATCCATTTTAAAGCCATTTTTAAGGCATTTCGCGCATACATGAAATGAACACATTTTTCTCCAAAACTATAACAGATGCAAGCTTGTCCTGTTTGGTGGAGATGATATTTAATAAAATAAGTAGAAATCCACTAAAAGTTTTGTTTGGTTATCTTGCAATCCCGAGATAATCGTCTCCATGCTCCAAATCCATTTTAAAGCCATTTTTAAGGCATTTCGCGCATACATGAAATGAACACATTTTTCTCCAAAACTATAACAGATGCAAGCTTGTCCTGTTTGGTGGAGATGATATTTAATAAAATAAGTAGAAATCCACTAAAAGTTTTGTTTGGTTATCTTGCAATCCCGAGATAATCGTCTCCATGCTCCAAATCCATTTTAAAGCCATTTTTAAGGCATTTCGCGCATACATGAAATGAACACATTTTTCTCCAAAACTATAACAGATGCAAGCTTGTCCTGTTTGGTGGAGATGATATTTAATAAAATAAGTAGAAATCCACTAAAAGTTTTGTTTGGTTATCTTGCAATCCCGAGATAATCGTCTCCATGCTCCAAATCCATTTTAAAGCCATTTTTAAGGCATTTCGCGCATACATGAAATGAACACATTTTTCTCCAAAACTATAACAGATGCAAGCTTGTCCTGTTTGGTGGAGATGATATTTAATAAAATAAGTAGAAATCCACTAAAAGTTTTGTTTGGTTATCTTGCAATCCCGAGATAATCGTCTCCATGCTCCAAATCCATTTTAAAGCCATTTTTAAGGCATTTCGCGCATACATGAAATGAACACATTTTTCTCCAAAACTATAACAGATGCAAGCTTGTCCTGTTTGGTGGAGATGATATTTAATAAAATAAGTAGAAATCCACTAAAAGTTTTGTTTGGTTATCTTGCAATCCCGAGATAATCGTCTCCATGCTCCAAATCCATTTTAAAGCCATTTTTAAGGCATTTCGCGCATACATGAAATGAACACATTTTTCTCCAAAACTATAACAGATGCAAGCTTGTCCTGTTTGGTGGAGATGATATTTAATAAAATAAGTAGAAATCCACTAAAAGTTTTGTTTGGTTATCTTGCAATCCCGAGATAATCGTCTCCATGCTCCAAATCCATTTTAAAGCCATTTTTAAGGCATTTCGCGCATACATGAAATGAACACATTTTTCTCCAAAACTATAACAGATGCAAGCTTGTCCTGTTTGGTGGAGATGATATTTAATAAAATAAGTAGAAATCCACTAAAAGTTTTGTTTGGTTATCTTGCAATCCCGAGATAATCGTCTCCATGCTCCAAATCCATTTTAAAGCCATTTTTAAGGCATTTCGCGCATACATGAAATGAACACATTTTTCTCCAAAACTATAACAGATGCAAGCTTGTCCTGTTTGGTGGAGATGATATTTAATAAAATAAGTAGAAATCCACTAAAAGTTTTGTTTGGTTATCTTGCAATCCCGAGATAATCGTCTCCATGCTCCAAATCCATTTTAAAGCCATTTTTAAGGCATTTCGCGCATACATGAAATGAACACATTTTTCTCCAAAACTATAACAGATGCAAGCTTGTCCTGTTTGGTGGAGATGATATTTAATAAAATAAGTAGAAATCCACTAAAAGTTTTGTTTGGTTATCTTGCAATCCCGAGATAATCGTCTCCATGCTCCAAATCCATTTTAAAGCCATTTTTAAGGCATTTCGCGCATACATGAAATGAACACATTTTTCTCCAAAACTATAACAGATGCAAGCTTGTCCTGTTTGGTGGAGATGATATTTAATAAAATAAGTAGAAATCCACTAAAAGTTTTGTTTGGTTATCTTGCAATCCCGAGATAATCGTCTCCATGCTCCAAATCCATTTTAAAGCCATTTTTAAGGCATTTCGCGCATACATGAAATGAACACATTTTTCTCCAAAACTATAACAGATGCAAGCTTGTCCTGTTTGGTGGAGATGATATTTAATAAAATAAGTAGAAATCCACTAAAAGTTTTGTTTGGTTATCTTGCAATCCCGAGATAATCGTCTCCATGCTCCAAATCCATTTTAAAGCCATTTTTAAGGCATTTCGCGCATACATGAAATGAACACATTTTTCTCCAAAACTATAACAGATGCAAGCTTGTCCTGTTTGGTGGAGATGATATTTAATAAAATAAGTAGAAATCCACTAAAAGTTTTGTTTGGTTATCTTGCAATCCCGAGATAATCGTCTCCATGCTCCAAATCCATTTTAAAGCCATTTTTAAGGCATTTCGCGCATACATGAAATGAACACATTTTTCTCCAAAACTATAACAGATGCAAGCTTGTCCTGTTTGGTGGAGATGATATTTAATAAAATAAGTAGAAATCCACTAAAAGTTTTGTTTGGTTATCTTGCAATCCCGAGATAATCGTCTCCATGCTCCAAATCCATTTTAAAGCCATTTTTAAGGCATTTCGCGCATACATGAAATGAACACATTTTTCTCCAAAACTATAACAGATGCAAGCTTGTCCTGTTTGGTGGAGATGATATTTAATAAAATAAGTAGAAATCCACTAAAAGTTTTGTTTGGTTATCTTGCAATCCCGAGATAATCGTCTCCATGCTCCAAATCCATTTTAAAGCCATTTTTAAGGCATTTCGCGCATACATGAAATGAACACATTTTTCTCCAAAACTATAACAGATGCAAGCTTGTCCTGTTTGGTGGAGATGATATTTAATAAAATAAGTAGAAATCCACTAAAAGTTTTGTTTGGTTATCTTGCAATCCCGAGATAATCGTCTCCATGCTCCAAATCCATTTTAAAGCCATTTTTAAGGCATTTCGCGCATACATGAAATGAACACATTTTTCTCCAAAACTATAACAGATGCAAGCTTGTCCTGTTTGGTGGAGATGATATTTAATAAAATAAGTAGAAATCCACTAAAAGTTTTGTTTGGTTATCTTGCAATCCCGAGATAATCGTCTCCATGCTCCAAATCCATTTTAAAGCCATTTTTAAGGCATTTCGCGCATACATGAAATGAACACATTTTTCTCCAAAACTATAACAGATGCAAGCTTGTCCTGTTTGGTGGAGATGATATTTAATAAAATAAGTAGAAATCCACTAAAAGTTTTGTTTGGTTATCTTGCAATCCCGAGATAATCGTCTCCATGCTCCAAATCCATTTTAAAGCCATTTTTAAGGCATTTCGCGCATACATGAAATGAACACATTTTTCTCCAAAACTATAACAGATGCAAGCTTGTCCTGTTTGGTGGAGATGATATTTAATAAAATAAGTAGAAATCCACTAAAAGTTTTGTTTGGTTATCTTGCAATCCCGAGATAATCGTCTCCATGCTCCAAATCCATTTTAAAGCCATTTTTAAGGCATTTCGCGCATACATGAAATGAACACATTTTTCTCCAAAACTATAACAGATGCAAGCTTGTCCTGTTTGGTGGAGATGATATTTAATAAAATAAGTAGAAATCCACTAAAAGTTTTGTTTGGTTATCTTGCAATCCCGAGATAATCGTCTCCATGCTCCAAATCCATTTTAAAGCCATTTTTAAGGCATTTCGCGCATACATGAAATGAACACATTTTTCTCCAAAACTATAACAGATGCAAGCTTGTCCTGTTTGGTGGAGATGATATTTAATAAAATAAGTAGAAATCCACTAAAAGTTTTGTTTGGTTATCTTGCAATCCCGAGATAATCGTCTCCATGCTCCAAATCCATTTTAAAGCCATTTTTAAGGCATTTCGCGCATACATGAAATGAACACATTTTTCTCCAAAACTATAACAGATGCAAGCTTGTCCTGTTTGGTGGAGATGATATTTAATAAAATAAGTAGAAATCCACTAAAAGTTTTGTTTGGTTATCTTGCAATCCCGAGATAATCGTCTCCATGCTCCAAATCCATTTTAAAGCCATTTTTAAGGCATTTCGCGCATACATGAAATGAACACATTTTTCTCCAAAACTATAACAGATGCAAGCTTGTCCTGTTTGGTGGAGATGATATTTAATAAAATAAGTAGAAATCCACTAAAAGTTTTGTTTGGTTATCTTGCAATCCCGAGATAATCGTCTCCATGCTCCAAATCCATTTTAAAGCCATTTTTAAGGCATTTCGCGCATACATGAAATGAACACATTTTTCTCCAAAACTATAACAGATGCAAGCTTGTCCTGTTTGGTGGAGATGATATTTAATAAAATAAGTAGAAATCCACTAAAAGTTTTGTTTGGTTATCTTGCAATCCCGAGATAATCGTCTCCATGCTCCAAATCCATTTTAAAGCCATTTTTAAGGCATTTCGCGCATACATGAAATGAACACATTTTTCTCCAAAACTATAACAGATGCAAGCTTGTCCTGTTTGGTGGAGATGATATTTAATAAAATAAGTAGAAATCCACTAAAAGTTTTGTTTGGTTATCTTGCAATCCCGAGATAATCGTCTCCATGCTCCAAATCCATTTTAAAGCCATTTTTAAGGCATTTCGCGCATACATGAAATGAACACATTTTTCTCCAAAACTATAACAGATGCAAGCTTGTCCTGTTTGGTGGAGATGATATTTAATAAAATAAGTAGAAATCCACTAAAAGTTTTGTTTGGTTATCTTGCAATCCCGAGATAATCGTCTCCATGCTCCAAATCCATTTTAAAGCCATTTTTAAGGCATTTCGCGCATACATGAAATGAACACATTTTTCTCCAAAACTATAACAGATGCAAGCTTGTCCTGTTTGGTGGAGATGATATTTAATAAAATAAGTAGAAATCCACTAAAAGTTTTGTTTGGTTATCTTGCAATCCCGAGATAATCGTCTCCATGCTCCAAATCCATTTTAAAGCCATTTTTAAGGCATTTCGCGCATACATGAAATGAACACATTTTTCTCCAAAACTATAACAGATGCAAGCTTGTCCTGTTTGGTGGAGATGATATTTAATAAAATAAGTAGAAATCCACTAAAAGTTTTGTTTGGTTATCTTGCAATCCCGAGATAATCGTCTCCATGCTCCAAATCCATTTTAAAGCCATTTTTAAGGCATTTCGCGCATACATGAAATGAACACATTTTTCTCCAAAACTATAACAGATGCAAGCTTGTCCTGTTTGGTGGAGATGATATTTAATAAAATAAGTAGAAATCCACTAAAAGTTTTGTTTGGTTATCTTGCAATCCCGAGATAATCGTCTCCATGCTCCAAATCCATTTTAAAGCCATTTTTAAGGCATTTCGCGCATACATGAAATGAACACATTTTTCTCCAAAACTATAACAGATGCAAGCTTGTCCTGTTTGGTGGAGATGATATTTAATAAAATAAGTAGAAATCCACTAAAAGTTTTGTTTGGTTATCTTGCAATCCCGAGATAATCGTCTCCATGCTCCAAATCCATTTTAAAGCCATTTTTAAGGCATTTCGCGCATACATGAAATGAACACATTTTTCTCCAAAACTATAACAGATGCAAGCTTGTCCTGTTTGGTGGAGATGATATTTAATAAAATAAGTAGAAATCCACTAAAAGTTTTGTTTGGTTATCTTGCAATCCCGAGATAATCGTCTCCATGCTCCAAATCCATTTTAAAGCCATTTTTAAGGCATTTCGCGCATACATGAAATGAACACATTTTTCTCCAAAACTATAACAGATGCAAGCTTGTCCTGTTTGGTGGAGATGATATTTAATAAAATAAGTAGAAATCCACTAAAAGTTTTGTTTGGTTATCTTGCAATCCCGAGATAATCGTCTCCATGCTCCAAATCCATTTTAAAGCCATTTTTAAGGCATTTCGCGCATACATGAAATGAACACATTTTTCTCCAAAACTATAACAGATGCAAGCTTGTCCTGTTTGGTGGAGATGATATTTAATAAAATAAGTAGAAATCCACTAAAAGTTTTGTTTGGTTATCTTGCAATCCCGAGATAATCGTCTCCATGCTCCAAATCCATTTTAAAGCCATTTTTAAGGCATTTCGCGCATACATGAAATGAACACATTTTTCTCCAAAACTATAACAGATGCAAGCTTGTCCTGTTTGGTGGAGATGATATTTAATAAAATAAGTAGAAATCCACTAAAAGTTTTGTTTGGTTATCTTGCAATCCCGAGATAATCGTCTCCATGCTCCAAATCCATTTTAAAGCCATTTTTAAGGCATTTCGCGCATACATGAAATGAACACATTTTTCTCCAAAACTATAACAGATGCAAGCTTGTCCTGTTTGGTGGAGATGATATTTAATAAAATAAGTAGAAATCCACTAAAAGTTTTGTTTGGTTATCTTGCAATCCCGAGATAATCGTCTCCATGCTCCAAATCCATTTTAAAGCCATTTTTAAGGCATTTCGCGCATACATGAAATGAACACATTTTTCTCCAAAACTATAACAGATGCAAGCTTGTCCTGTTTGGTGGAGATGATATTTAATAAAATAAGTAGAAATCCACTAAAAGTTTTGTTTGGTTATCTTGCAATCCCGAGATAATCGTCTCCATGCTCCAAATCCATTTTAAAGCCATTTTTAAGGCATTTCGCGCATACATGAAATGAACACATTTTTCTCCAAAACTATAACAGATGCAAGCTTGTCCTGTTTGGTGGAGATGATATTTAATAAAATAAGTAGAAATCCACTAAAAGTTTTGTTTGGTTATCTTGCAATCCCGAGATAATCGTCTCCATGCTCCAAATCCATTTTAAAGCCATTTTTAAGGCATTTCGCGCATACATGAAATGAACACATTTTTCTCCAAAACTATAACAGATGCAAGCTTGTCCTGTTTGGTGGAGATGATATTTAATAAAATAAGTAGAAATCCACTAAAAGTTTTGTTTGGTTATCTTGCAATCCCGAGATAATCGTCTCCATGCTCCAAATCCATTTTAAAGCCATTTTTAAGGCATTTCGCGCATACATGAAATGAACACATTTTTCTCCAAAACTATAACAGATGCAAGCTTGTCCTGTTTGGTGGAGATGATATTTAATAAAATAAGTAGAAATCCACTAAAAGTTTTGTTTGGTTATCTTGCAATCCCGAGATAATCGTCTCCATGCTCCAAATCCATTTTAAAGCCATTTTTAAGGCATTTCGCGCATACATGAAATGAACACATTTTTCTCCAAAACTATAACAGATGCAAGCTTGTCCTGTTTGGTGGAGATGATATTTAATAAAATAAGTAGAAATCCACTAAAAGTTTTGTTTGGTTATCTTGCAATCCCGAGATAATCGTCTCCATGCTCCAAATCCATTTTAAAGCCATTTTTAAGGCATTTCGCGCATACATGAAATGAACACATTTTTCTCCAAAACTATAACAGATGCAAGCTTGTCCTGTTTGGTGGAGATGATATTTAATAAAATAAGTAGAAATCCACTAAAAGTTTTGTTTGGTTATCTTGCAATCCCGAGATAATCGTCTCCATGCTCCAAATCCATTTTAAAGCCATTTTTAAGGCATTTCGCGCATACATGAAATGAACACATTTTTCTCCAAAACTATAACAGATGCAAGCTTGTCCTGTTTGGTGGAGATGATATTTAATAAAATAAGTAGAAATCCACTAAAAGTTTTGTTTGGTTATCTTGCAATCCCGAGATAATCGTCTCCATGCTCCAAATCCATTTTAAAGCCATTTTTAAGGCATTTCGCGCATACATGAAATGAACACATTTTTCTCCAAAACTATAACAGATGCAAGCTTGTCCTGTTTGGTGGAGATGATATTTAATAAAATAAGTAGAAATCCACTAAAATTTTGTTTGGTTATCTTGCAATCCCGAGATAATCGTCTCCATGCTCCAAATCCATTTTAAAGCCATTTTTAAGGCATTTCGCGCATACATGAAATGAACACATTTTTCTCCAAAACTATAACAGATGCAAGCTTGTCCTGTTTGGTGGAGATGATATTTAATAAAATAAGTAGAAATCCACTAAAAGTTTTGTTTGGTTATCTTGCAATCCCGAGATAATCGTCTCCATGCTCCAAATCCATTTTAAAGCCATTTTTAAGGCATTTCGCGCATACATGAAATGAACACATTTTTCTCCAAAACTATAACAGATGCAAGCTTGTCCTGTTTGGTGGAGATGATATTTAATAAAATAAGTAGAAATCCACTAAAAGTTTTGTTTGGTTATCTTGCAATCCCGAGATAATCGTCTCCATGCTCCAAATCCATTTTAAAGCCATTTTTAAGGCATTTCGCGCATACATGAAATGAACACATTTTTCTCCAAAACTATAACAGATGCAAGCTTGTCCTGTTTGGTGGAGATGATATTTAATAAAATAAGTAGAAATCCACTAAAAGTTTTGTTTGGTTATCTTGCAATCCCGAGATAATCGTCTCCATGCTCCAAATCCATTTTAAAGCCATTTTTAAGGCATTTCGCGCATACATGAAATGAACACATTTTTCTCCAAAACTATAACAGATGCAAGCTTGTCCTGTTTGGTGGAGATGATATTTAATAAAATAAGTAGAAATCCACTAAAAGTTTTGTTTGGTTATCTTGCAATCCCGAGATAATCGTCTCCATGCTCCAAATCCATTTTAAAGCCATTTTTAAGGCATTTCGCGCATACATGAAATGAACACATTTTTCTCCAAAACTATAACAGATGCAAGCTTGTCCTGTTTGGTGGAGATGATATTTAATAAAATAAGTAGAAATCCACTAAAAGTTTTGTTTGGTTATCTTGCAATCCCGAGATAATCGTCTCCATGCTCCAAATCCATTTTAAAGCCATTTTTAAGGCATTTCGCGCATACATGAAATGAACACATTTTTCTCCAAAACTATAACAGATGCAAGCTTGTCCTGTTTGGTGGAGATGATATTTAATAAAATAAGTAGAAATCCACTAAAAGTTTTGTTTGGTTATCTTGCAATCCCGAGATAATCGTCTCCATGCTCCAAATCCATTTTAAAGCCATTTTTAAGGCATTTCGCGCATACATGAAATGAACACATTTTTCTCCAAAACTATAACAGATGCAAGCTTGTCCTGTTTGGTGGAGATGATATTTAATAAAATAAGTAGAAATCCACTAAAAGTTTTGTTTGGTTATCTTGCAATCCCGAGATAATCGTCTCCATGCTCCAAATCCATTTTAAAGCCATTTTTAAGGCATTTCGCGCATACATGAAATGAACACATTTTTCTCCAAAACTATAACAGATGCAAGCTTGTCCTGTTTGGTGGAGATGATATTTAATAAAATAAGTAGAAATCCACTAAAAGTTTTGTTTGGTTATCTTGCAATCCCGAGATAATCGTCTCCATGCTCCAAATCCATTTTAAAGCCATTTTTAAGGCATTTCGCGCATACATGAAATGAACACATTTTTCTCCAAAACTATAACAGATGCAAGCTTGTCCTGTTTGGTGGAGATGATATTTAATAAAATAAGTAGAAATCCACTAAAAGTTTTGTTTGGTTATCTTGCAATCCCGAGATAATCGTCTCCATGCTCCAAATCCATTTTAAAGCCATTTTTAAGGCATTTCGCGCATACATGAAATGAACACATTTTTCTCCAAAACTATAACAGATGCAAGCTTGTCCTGTTTGGTGGAGATGATATTTAATAAAATAAGTAGAAATCCACTAAAAGTTTTGTTTGGTTATCTTGCAATCCCGAGATAATCGTCTCCATGCTCCAAATCCATTTTAAAGCCATTTTTAAGGCATTTCGCGCATACATGAAATGAACACATTTTTCTCCAAAACTATAACAGATGCAAGCTTGTCCTGTTTGGTGGAGATGATATTTAATAAAATAAGTAGAAATCCACTAAAAGTTTTGTTTGGTTATCTTGCAATCCCGAGATAATCGTCTCCATGCTCCAAATCCATTTTAAAGCCATTTTTAAGGCATTTCGCGCATACATGAAATGA
Organism: Anomaloglossus baeobatrachus; assembly: GCF_048569485.1. NCBI lineage: Eukaryota > Metazoa > Chordata > Amphibia > Anura > Aromobatidae > Anomaloglossus > Anomaloglossus baeobatrachus. The sequence goes on along the minus strand of NW_027445158.1, from coordinate 75,005 downwards.
ACACATTTTTCTCCAAAACTATAACAGATGCAAGCTTGTCCTGTTTGGTGGAGATGATATTTAATAAAATAAGTAGAAATCCACTAAAAGTTTTGTTTGGTTATCTTGCAATCCCGAGATAATCGTCTCCATGCTCCAAATCCATTTTAAAGCCATTTTTAAGGCATTTCGCGCATACATGAAATGAACACATTTTTCTCCAAAACTATAACAGATGCAAGCTTGTCCTGTTTGGTGGAGATGATATTTAATAAAATAAGTAGAAATCCACTAAAAGTTTTGTTTGGTTATCTTGCAATCCCGAGATAATCGTCTCCATGCTCCAAATCCATTTTAAAGCCATTTTTAAGGCATTTCGCGCATACATGAAATGAACACATTTTTCTCCAAAACTATAACAGATGCAAGCTTGTCCTGTTTGGTGGAGATGATATTTAATAAAATAAGTAGAAATCCACTAAAAGTTTTGTTTGGTTATCTTGCAATCCCGAGATAATCGTCTCCATGCTCCAAATCCATTTTAAAGCCATTTTTAAGGCATTTCGCGCATACATGAAATGAACACATTTTTCTCCAAAACTATAACAGATGCAAGCTTGTCCTGTTTGGTGGAGATGATATTTAATAAAATAAGTAGAAATCCACTAAAAGTTTTGTTTGGTTATCTTGCAATCCCGAGATAATCGTCTCCATGCTCCAAATCCATTTTAAAGCCATTTTTAAGGCATTTCGCGCATACATGAAATGAACACATTTTTCTCCAAAACTATAACAGATGCAAGCTTGTCCTGTTTGGTGGAGATGATATTTAATAAAATAAGTAGAAATCCACTAAAAGTTTTGTTTGGTTATCTTGCAATCCCGAGATAATCGTCTCCATGCTCCAAATCCATTTTAAAGCCATTTTTAAGGCATTTCGCGCATACATGAAATGAACACATTTTTCTCCAAAACTATAACAGATGCAAGCTTGTCCTGTTTGGTGGAGATGATATTTAATAAAATAAGTAGAAATCCACTAAAAGTTTTGTTTGGTTATCTTGCAATCCCGAGATAATCGTCTCCATGCTCCAAATCCATTTTAAAGCCATTTTTAAGGCATTTCGCGCATACATGAAATGAACACATTTTTCTCCAAAACTATAACAGATGCAAGCTTGTCCTGTTTGGTGGAGATGATATTTAATAAAATAAGTAGAAATCCACTAAAAGTTTTGTTTGGTTATCTTGCAATCCCGAGATAATCGTCTCCATGCTCCAAATCCATTTTAAAGCCATTTTTAAGGCATTTCGCGCATACATGAAATGAACACATTTTTCTCCAAAACTATAACAGATGCAAGCTTGTCCTGTTTGGTGGAGATGATATTTAATAAAATAAGTAGAAATCCACTAAAAGTTTTGTTTGGTTATCTTGCAATCCCGAGATAATCGTCTCCATGCTCCAAATCCATTTTAAAGCCATTTTTAAGGCATTTCGCGCATACATGAAATGAACACATTTTTCTCCAAAACTATAACAGATGCAAGCTTGTCCTGTTTGGTGGAGATGATATTTAATAAAATAAGTAGAAATCCACTAAAAGTTTTGTTTGGTTATCTTGCAATCCCGAGATAATCGTCTCCATGCTCCAAATCCATTTTAAAGCCATTTTTAAGGCATTTCGCGCATACATGAAATGAACACATTTTTCTCCAAAACTATAACAGATGCAAGCTTGTCCTGTTTGGTGGAGATGATATTTAATAAAATAAGTAGAAATCCACTAAAAGTTTTGTTTGGTTATCTTGCAATCCCGAGATAATCGTCTCCATGCTCCAAATCCATTTTAAAGCCATTTTTAAGGCATTTCGCGCATACATGAAATGAACACATTTTTCTCCAAAACTATAACAGATGCAAGCTTGTCCTGTTTGGTGGAGATGATATTTAATAAAATAAGTAGAAATCCACTAAAAGTTTTGTTTGGTTATCTTGCAATCCCGAGATAATCGTCTCCATGCTCCAAATCCATTTTAAAGCCATTTTTAAGGCATTTCGCGCATACATGAAATGAACACATTTTTCTCCAAAACTATAACAGATGCAAGCTTGTCCTGTTTGGTGGAGATGATATTTAATAAAATAAGTAGAAATCCACTAAAAGTTTTGTTTGGTTATCTTGCAATCCCGAGATAATCGTCTCCATGCTCCAAATCCATTTTAAAGCCATTTTTAAGGCATTTCGCGCATACATGAAATGAACACATTTTTCTCCAAAACTATAACAGATGCAAGCTTGTCCTGTTTGGTGGAGATGATATTTAATAAAATAAGTAGAAATCCACTAAAAGTTTTGTTTGGTTATCTTGCAATCCCGAGATAATCGTCTCCATGCTCCAAATCCATTTTAAAGCCATTTTTAAGGCATTTCGCGCATACATGAAATGAACACATTTTTCTCCAAAACTATAACAGATGCAAGCTTGTCCTGTTTGGTGGAGATGATATTTAATAAAATAAGTAGAAATCCACTAAAAGTTTTGTTTGGTTATCTTGCAATCCCGAGATAATCGTCTCCATGCTCCAAATCCATTTTAAAGCCATTTTTAAGGCATTTCGCGCATACATGAAATGAACACATTTTTCTCCAAAACTATAACAGATGCAAGCTTGTCCTGTTTGGTGGAGATGATATTTAATAAAATAAGTAGAAATCCACTAAAAGTTTTGTTTGGTTATCTTGCAATCCCGAGATAATCGTCTCCATGCTCCAAATCCATTTTAAAGCCATTTTTAAGGCATTTCGCGCATACATGAAATGAACACATTTTTCTCCAAAACTATAACAGATGCAAGCTTGTCCTGTTTGGTGGAGATGATATTTAATAAAATAAGTAGAAATCCACTAAAAGTTTTGTTTGGTTATCTTGCAATCCCGAGATAATCGTCTCCATGCTCCAAATCCATTTTAAAGCCATTTTTAAGGCATTTCGCGCATACATGAAATGAACACATTTTTCTCCAAAACTATAACAGATGCAAGCTTGTCCTGTTTGGTGGAGATGATATTTAATAAAATAAGTAGAAATCCACTAAAAGTTTTGTTTGGTTATCTTGCAATCCCGAGATAATCGTCTCCATGCTCCAAATCCATTTTAAAGCCATTTTTAAGGCATTTCGCGCATACATGAAATGAACACATTTTTCTCCAAAACTATAACAGATGCAAGCTTGTCCTGTTTGGTGGAGATGATATTTAATAAAATAAGTAGAAATCCACTAAAAGTTTTGTTTGGTTATCTTGCAATCCCGAGATAATCGTCTCCATGCTCCAAATCCATTTTAAAGCCATTTTTAAGGCATTTCGCGCATACATGAAATGAACACATTTTTCTCCAAAACTATAACAGATGCAAGCTTGTCCTGTTTGGTGGAGATGATATTTAATAAAATAAGTAGAAATCCACTAAAAGTTTTGTTTGGTTATCTTGCAATCCCGAGATAATCGTCTCCATGCTCCAAATCCATTTTAAAGCCATTTTTAAGGCATTTCGCGCATACATGAAATGAACACATTTTTCTCCAAAACTATAACAGATGCAAGCTTGTCCTGTTTGGTGGAGATGATATTTAATAAAATAAGTAGAAATCCACTAAAAGTTTTGTTTGGTTATCTTGCAATCCCGAGATAATCGTCTCCATGCTCCAAATCCATTTTAAAGCCATTTTTAAGGCATTTCGCGCATACATGAAATGAACACATTTTTCTCCAAAACTATAACAGATGCAAGCTTGTCCTGTTTGGTGGAGATGATATTTAATAAAATAAGTAGAAATCCACTAAAAGTTTTGTTTGGTTATCTTGCAATCCCGAGATAATCGTCTCCATGCTCCAAATCCATTTTAAAGCCATTTTTAAGGCATTTCGCGCATACATGAAATGAACACATTTTTCTCCAAAACTATAACAGATGCAAGCTTGTCCTGTTTGGTGGAGATGATATTTAATAAAATAAGTAGAAATCCACTAAAAGTTTTGTTTGGTTATCTTGCAATCCCGAGATAATCGTCTCCATGCTCCAAATCCATTTTAAAGCCATTTTTAAGGCATTTCGCGCATACATGAAATGAACACATTTTTCTCCAAAACTATAACAGATGCAAGCTTGTCCTGTTTGGTGGAGATGATATTTAATAAAATAAGTAGAAATCCACTAAAAGTTTTGTTTGGTTATCTTGCAATCCCGAGATAATCGTCTCCATGCTCCAAATCCATTTTAAAGCCATTTTTAAGGCATTTCGCGCATACATGAAATGAACACATTTTTCTCCAAAACTATAACAGATGCAAGCTTGTCCTGTTTGGTGGAGATGATATTTAATAAAATAAGTAGAAATCCACTAAAAGTTTTGTTTGGTTATCTTGCAATCCCGAGATAATCGTCTCCATGCTCCAAATCCATTTTAAAGCCATTTTTAAGGCATTTCGCGCATACATGAAATGAACACATTTTTCTCCAAAACTATAACAGATGCAAGCTTGTCCTGTTTGGTGGAGATGATATTTAATAAAATAAGTAGAAATCCACTAAAAGTTTTGTTTGGTTATCTTGCAATCCCGAGATAATCGTCTCCATGCTCCAAATCCATTTTAAAGCCATTTTTAAGGCATTTCGCGCATACATGAAATGAACACATTTTTCTCCAAAACTATAACAGATGCAAGCTTGTCCTGTTTGGTGGAGATGATATTTAATAAAATAAGTAGAAATCCACTAAAAGTTTTGTTTGGTTATCTTGCAATCCCGAGATAATCGTCTCCATGCTCCAAATCCATTTTAAAGCCATTTTTAAGGCATTTCGCGCATACATGAAATGAACACATTTTTCTCCAAAACTATAACAGATGCAAGCTTGTCCTGTTTGGTGGAGATGATATTTAATAAAATAAGTAGAAATCCACTAAAAGTTTTGTTTGGTTATCTTGCAATCCCGAGATAATCGTCTCCATGCTCCAAATCCATTTTAAAGCCATTTTTAAGGCATTTCGCGCATACATGAAATGAACACATTTTTCTCCAAAACTATAACAGATGCAAGCTTGTCCTGTTTGGTGGAGATGATATTTAATAAAATAAGTAGAAATCCACTAAAAGTTTTGTTTGGTTATCTTGCAATCCCGAGATAATCGTCTCCATGCTCCAAATCCATTTTAAAGCCATTTTTAAGGCATTTCGCGCATACATGAAATGAACACATTTTTCTCCAAAACTATAACAGATGCAAGCTTGTCCTGTTTGGTGGAGATGATATTTAATAAAATAAGTAGAAATCCACTAAAAGTTTTGTTTGGTTATCTTGCAATCCCGAGATAATCGTCTCCATGCTCCAAATCCATTTTAAAGCCATTTTTAAGGCATTTCGCGCATACATGAAATGAACACATTTTTCTCCAAAACTATAACAGATGCAAGCTTGTCCTGTTTGGTGGAGATGATATTTAATAAAATAAGTAGAAATCCACTAAAAGTTTTGTTTGGTTATCTTGCAATCCCGAGATAATCGTCTCCATGCTCCAAATCCATTTTAAAGCCATTTTTAAGGCATTTCGCGCATACATGAAATGAACACATTTTTCTCCAAAACTATAACAGATGCAAGCTTGTCCTGTTTGGTGGAGATGATATTTAATAAAATAAGTAGAAATCCACTAAAAGTTTTGTTTGGTTATCTTGCAATCCCGAGATAATCGTCTCCATGCTCCAAATCCATTTTAAAGCCATTTTTAAGGCATTTCGCGCATACATGAAATGAACACATTTTTCTCCAAAACTATAACAGATGCAAGCTTGTCCTGTTTGGTGGAGATGATATTTAATAAAATAAGTAGAAATCCACTAAAAGTTTTGTTTGGTTATCTTGCAATCCCGAGATAATCGTCTCCATGCTCCAAATCCATTTTAAAGCCATTTTTAAGGCATTTCGCGCATACATGAAATGAACACATTTTTCTCCAAAACTATAACAGATGCAAGCTTGTCCTGTTTGGTGGAGATGATATTTAATAAAATAAGTAGAAATCCACTAAAAGTTTTGTTTGGTTATCTTGCAATCCCGAGATAATCGTCTCCATGCTCCAAATCCATTTTAAAGCCATTTTTAAGGCATTTCGCGCATACATGAAATGAACACATTTTTCTCCAAAACTATAACAGATGCAAGCTTGTCCTGTTTGGTGGAGATGATATTTAATAAAATAAGTAGAAATCCACTAAAAGTTTTGTTTGGTTATCTTGCAATCCCGAGATAATCGTCTCCATGCTCCAAATCCATTTTAAAGCCATTTTTAAGGCATTTCGCGCATACATGAAATGAACACATTTTTCTCCAAAACTATAACAGATGCAAGCTTGTCCTGTTTGGTGGAGATGATATTTAATAAAATAAGTAGAAATCCACTAAAAGTTTTGTTTGGTTATCTTGCAATCCCGAGATAATCGTCTCCATGCTCCAAATCCATTTTAAAGCCATTTTTAAGGCATTTCGCGCATACATGAAATGAACACATTTTTCTCCAAAACTATAACAGATGCAAGCTTGTCCTGTTTGGTGGAGATGATATTTAATAAAATAAGTAGAAATCCACTAAAAGTTTTGTTTGGTTATCTTGCAATCCCGAGATAATCGTCTCCATGCTCCAAATCCATTTTAAAGCCATTTTTAAGGCATTTCGCGCATACATGAAATGAACACATTTTTCTCCAAAACTATAACAGATGCAAGCTTGTCCTGTTTGGTGGAGATGATATTTAATAAAATAAGTAGAAATCCACTAAAAGTTTTGTTTGGTTATCTTGCAATCCCGAGATAATCGTCTCCATGCTCCAAATCCATTTTAAAGCCATTTTTAAGGCATTTCGCGCATACATGAAATGAACACATTTTTCTCCAAAACTATAACAGATGCAAGCTTGTCCTGTTTGGTGGAGATGATATTTAATAAAATAAGTAGAAATCCACTAAAAGTTTTGTTTGGTTATCTTGCAATCCCGAGATAATCGTCTCCATGCTCCAAATCCATTTTAAAGCCATTTTTAAGGCATTTCGCGCATACATGAAATGAACACATTTTTCTCCAAAACAGATGCAAGCTTGTCCTGTTTGGTGGAGATGATATTTAATAAAATAAGTAGAAATCCACTAAAAGTTTTGTTTGGTTATCTTGCAATCCCGAGATAATCGTCTCCATGCTCCAAATCCATTTTAAAGCCATTTTTAAGGCATTTCGCGCATACATGAAATGAACACATTTTTCTCCAAAACTATAACAGATGCAAGCTTGTCCTGTTTGGTGGAGATGATATTTAATAAAATAAGTAGAAATCCACTAAAAGTTTTGTTTGGTTATCTTGCAATCCCGAGATAATCGTCTCCATGCTCCAAATCCATTTTAAAGCCATTTTTAAGGCATTTCGCGCATACATGAAATGAACACATTTTTCTCCAAAACTATAACAGATGCAAGCTTGTCCTGTTTGGTGGAGATGATATTTAATAAAATAAGTAGAAATCCACTAAAAGTTTTGTTTGGTTATCTTGCAATCCCGAGATAATCGTCTCCATGCTCCAAATCCATTTTAAAGCCATTTTTAAGGCATTTCGCGCATACATGAAATGAACACATTTTTCTCCAAAACTATAACAGATGCAAGCTTGTCCTGTTTGGTGGAGATGATATTTAATAAAATAAGTAGAAATCCACTAAAAGTTTTGTTTGGTTATCTTGCAATCCCGAGATAATCGTCTCCATGCTCCAAATCCATTTTAAAGCCATTTTTAAGGCATTTCGCGCATACATGAAATGAACACATTTTTCTCCAAAACTATAACAGATGCAAGCTTGTCCTGTTTGGTGGAGATGATATTTAATAAAATAAGTAGAAATCCACTAAAAGTTTTGTTTGGTTATCTTGCAATCCCGAGATAATCGTCTCCATGCTCCAAATCCATTTTAAAGCCATTTTTAAGGCATTTCGCGCATACATGAAATGAACACATTTTTCTCCAAAACTATAACAGATGCAAGCTTGTCCTGTTTGGTGGAGATGATATTTAATAAAATAAGTAGAAATCCACTAAAAGTTTTGTTTGGTTATCTTGCAATCCCGAGATAATCGTCTCCATGCTCCAAATCCATTTTAAAGCCATTTTTAAGGCATTTCGCGCATACATGAAATGAACACATTTTTCTCCAAAACTATAACAGATGCAAGCTTGTCCTGTTTGGTGGAGATGATATTTAATAAAATAAGTAGAAATCCACTAAAAGTTTTGTTTGGTTATCTTGCAATCCCGAGATAATCGTCTCCATGCTCCAAATCCATTTTAAAGCCATTTTTAAGGCATTTCGCGCATACATGAAATGAACACATTTTTCTCCAAAACTATAACAGATGCAAGCTTGTCCTGTTTGGTGGAGATGATATTTAATAAAATAAGTAGAAATCCACTAAAAGTTTTGTTTGGTTATCTTGCAATCCCGAGATAATCGTCTCCATGCTCCAAATCCATTTTAAAGCCATTTTTAAGGCATTTCGCGCATACATGAAATGAACACATTTTTCTCCAAAACTATAACAGATGCAAGCTTGTCCTGTTTGGTGGAGATGATATTTAATAAAATAAGTAGAAATCCACTAAAAGTTTTGTTTGGTTATCTTGCAATCCCGAGATAATCGTCTCCATGCTCCAAATCCATTTTAAAGCCATTTTTAAGGCATTTCGCGCATACATGAAATGAACACATTTTTCTCCAAAACTATAACAGATGCAAGCTTGTCCTGTTTGGTGGAGATGATATTTAATAAAATAAGTAGAAATCCACTAAAAGTTTTGTTTGGTTATCTTGCAATCCCGAGATAATCGTCTCCATGCTCCAAATCCATTTTAAAGCCATTTTTAAGGCATTTCGCGCATACATGAAATGAACACATTTTTCTCCAAAACTATAACAGATGCAAGCTTGTCCTGTTTGGTGGAGATGATATTTAATAAAATAAGTAGAAATCCACTAAAAGTTTTGTTTGGTTATCTTGCAATCCCGAGATAATCGTCTCCATGCTCCAAATCCATTTTAAAGCCATTTTTAAGGCATTTCGCGCATACATGAAATGAACACATTTTTCTCCAAAACTATAACAGATGCAAGCTTGTCCTGTTTGGTGGAGATGATATTTAATAAAATAAGTAGAAATCCACTAAAAGTTTTGTTTGGTTATCTTGCAATCCCGAGATAATCGTCTCCATGCTCCAAATCCATTTTAAAGCCATTTTTAAGGCATTTCGCGCATACATGAAATGAACACATTTTTCTCCAAAACTATAACAGATGCAAGCTTGTCCTGTTTGGTGGAGATGATATTTAATAAAATAAGTAGAAATCCACTAAAAGTTTTGTTTGGTTATCTTGCAATCCCGAGATAATCGTCTCCATGCTCCAAATCCATTTTAAAGCCATTTTTAAGGCATTTCGCGCATACATGAAATGAACACATTTTTCTCCAAAACTATAACAGATGCAAGCTTGTCCTGTTTGGTGGAGATGATATTTAATAAAATAAGTAGAAATCCACTAAAAGTTTTGTTTGGTTATCTTGCAATCCCGAGATAATCGTCTCCATGCTCCAAATCCATTTTAAAGCCATTTTTAAGGCATTTCGCGCATACATGAAATGAACACATTTTTCTCCAAAACTATAACAGATGCAAGCTTGTCCTGTTTGGTGGAGATGATATTTAATAAAATAAGTAGAAATCCACTAAAAGTTTTGTTTGGTTATCTTGCAATCCCGAGATAATCGTCTCCATGCTCCAAATCCATTTTAAAGCCATTTTTAAGGCATTTCGCGCATACATGAAATGAACACATTTTTCTCCAAAACTATAACAGATGCAAGCTTGTCCTGTTTGGTGGAGATGATATTTAATAAAATAAGTAGAAATCCACTAAAAGTTTTGTTTGGTTATCTTGCAATCCCGAGATAATCGTCTCCATGCTCCAAATCCATTTTAAAGCCATTTTTAAGGCATTTCGCGCATACATGAAATGAACACATTTTTCTCCAAAACTATAACAGATGCAAGCTTGTCCTGTTTGGTGGAGATGATATTTAATAAAATAAGTAGAAATCCACTAAAAGTTTTGTTTGGTTATCTTGCAATCCCGAGATAATCGTCTCCATGCTCCAAATCCATTTTAAAGCCATTTTTAAGGCATTTCGCGCATACATGAAATGAACACATTTTTCTCCAAAACTATAACAGATGCAAGCTTGTCCTGTTTGGTGGAGATGATATTTAATAAAATAAGTAGAAATCCACTAAAAGTTTTGTTTGGTTATCTTGCAATCCCGAGATAATCGTCTCCATGCTCCAAATCCATTTTAAAGCCATTTTTAAGGCATTTCGCGCATACATGAAATGAACACATTTTTCTCCAAAACTATAACAGATGCAAGCTTGTCCTGTTTGGTGGAGATGATATTTAATAAAATAAGTAGAAATCCACTAAAAGTTTTGTTTGGTTATCTTGCAATCCCGAGATAATCGTCTCCATGCTCCAAATCCATTTTAAAGCCATTTTTAAGGCATTTCGCGCATACATGAAATGAACACATTTTTCTCCAAAACTATAACAGATGCAAGCTTGTCCTGTTTGGTGGAGATGATATTTAATAAAATAAGTAGAAATCCACTAAAAGTTTTGTTTGGTTATCTTGCAATCCCGAGATAATCGTCTCCATGCTCCAAATCCATTTTAAAGCCATTTTTAAGGCATTTCGCGCATACATGAAATGAACACATTTTTCTCCAAAACTATAACAGATGCAAGCTTGTCCTGTTTGGTGGAGATGATATTTAATAAAATAAGTAGAAATCCACTAAAAGTTTTGTTTGGTTATCTTGCAATCCCGAGATAATCGTCTCCATGCTCCAAATCCATTTTAAAGCCATTTTTAAGGCATTTCGCGCATACATGAAATGAACACATTTTTCTCCAAAACTATAACAGATGCAAGCTTGTCCTGTTTGGTGGAGATGATATTTAATAAAATAAGTAGAAATCCACTAAAAGTTTTGTTTGGTTATCTTGCAATCCCGAGATAATCGTCTCCATGCTCCAAATCCATTTTAAAGCCATTTTTAAGGCATTTCGCGCATACATGAAATGAACACATTTTTCTCCAAAACTATAACAGATGCAAGCTTGTCCTGTTTGGTGGAGATGATATTTAATAAAATAAGTAGAAATCCACTAAAAGTTTTGTTTGGTTATCTTGCAATCCCGAGATAATCGTCTCCATGCTCCAAATCCATTTTAAAGCCATTTTTAAGGCATTTCGCGCATACATGAAATGAACACATTTTTCTCCAAAACTATAACAGATGCAAGCTTGTCCTGTTTGGTGGAGATGATATTTAATAAAATAAGTAGAAATCCACTAAAAGTTTTGTTTGGTTATCTTGCAATCCCGAGATAATCGTCTCCATGCTCCAAATCCATTTTAAAGCCATTTTTAAGGCATTTCGCGCATACATGAAATGAACACATTTTTCTCCAAAACTATAACAGATGCAAGCTTGTCCTGTTTGGTGGAGATGATATTTAATAAAATAAGTAGAAATCCACTAAAAGTTTTGTTTGGTTATCTTGCAATCCCGAGATAATCGTCTCCATGCTCCAAATCCATTTTAAAGCCATTTTTAAGGCATTTCGCGCATACATGAAATGAACACATTTTTCTCCAAAACTATAACAGATGCAAGCTTGTCCTGTTTGGTGGAGATGATATTTAATAAAATAAGTAGAAATCCACTAAAAGTTTTGTTTGGTTATCTTGCAATCCCGAGATAATCGTCTCCATGCTCCAAATCCATTTTAAAGCCATTTTTAAGGCATTTCGCGCATACATGAAATGAACACATTTTTCTCCAAAACTATAACAGATGCAAGCTTGTCCTGTTTGGTGGAGATGATATTTAATAAAATAAGTAGAAATCCACTAAAAGTTTTGTTTGGTTATCTTGCAATCCCGAGATAATCGTCTCCATGCTCCAAATCCATTTTAAAGCCATTTTTAAGGCATTTCGCGCATACATGAAATGAACACATTTTTCTCCAAAACTATAACAGATGCAAGCTTGTCCTGTTTGGTGGAGATGATATTTAATAAAATAAGTAGAAATCCACTAAAAGTTTTGTTTGGTTATCTTGCAATCCCGAGATAATCGTCTCCATGCTCCAAATCCATTTTAAAGCCATTTTTAAGGCATTTCGCGCATACATGAAATGAACACATTTTTCTCCAAAACTATAACAGATGCAAGCTTGTCCTGTTTGGTGGAGATGATATTTAATAAAATAAGTAGAAATCCACTAAAAGTTTTGTTTGGTTATCTTGCAATCCCGAGATAATCGTCTCCATGCTCCAAATCCATTTTAAAGCCATTTTTAAGGCATTTCGCGCATACATGAAATGAACACATTTTTCTCCAAAACTATAACAGATGCAAGCTTGTCCTGTTTGGTGGAGATGATATTTAATAAAATAAGTAGAAATCCACTAAAAGTTTTGTTTGGTTATCTTGCAATCCCGAGATAATCGTCTCCATGCTCCAAATCCATTTTAAAGCCATTTTTAAGGCATTTCGCGCATACATGAAATGAACACATTTTTCTCCAAAACTATAACAGATGCAAGCTTGTCCTGTTTGGTGGAGATGATATTTAATAAAATAAGTAGAAATCCACTAAAAGTTTTGTTTGGTTATCTTGCAATCCCGAGATAATCGTCTCCATGCTCCAAATCCATTTTAAAGCCATTTTTAAGGCATTTCGCGCATACATGAAATGAACACATTTTTCTCCAAAACTATAACAGATGCAAGCTTGTCCTGTTTGGTGGAGATGATATTTAATAAAATAAGTAGAAATCCACTAAAAGTTTTGTTTGGTTATCTTGCAATCCCGAGATAATCGTCTCCATGCTCCAAATCCATTTTAAAGCCATTTTTAAGGCATTTCGCGCATACATGAAATGAACACATTTTTCTCCAAAACTATAACAGATGCAAGCTTGTCCTGTTTGGTGGAGATGATATTTAATAAAATAAGTAGAAATCCACTAAAAGTTTTGTTTGGTTATCTTGCAATCCCGAGATAATCGTCTCCATGCTCCAAATCCATTTTAAAGCCATTTTTAAGGCATTTCGCGCATACATGAAATGAACACATTTTTCTCCAAAACTATAACAGATGCAAGCTTGTCCTGTTTGGTGGAGATGATATTTAATAAAATAAGTAGAAATCCACTAAAAGTTTTGTTTGGTTATCTTGCAATCCCGAGATAATCGTCTCCATGCTCCAAATCCATTTTAAAGCCATTTTTAAGGCATTTCGCGCATACATGAAATGAACACATTTTTCTCCAAAACTATAACAGATGCAAGCTTGTCCTGTTTGGTGGAGATGATATTTAATAAAATAAGTAGAAATCCACTAAAAGTTTTGTTTGGTTATCTTGCAATCCCGAGATAATCGTCTCCATGCTCCAAATCCATTTTAAAGCCATTTTTAAGGCATTTCGCGCATACATGAAATGAACACATTTTTCTCCAAAACTATAACAGATGCAAGCTTGTCCTGTTTGGTGGAGATGATATTTAATAAAATAAGTAGAAATCCACTAAAAGTTTTGTTTGGTTATCTTGCAATCCCGAGATAATCGTCTCCATGCTCCAAATCCATTTTAAAGCCATTTTTAAGGCATTTCGCGCATACATGAAATGAACACATTTTTCTCCAAAACTATAACAGATGCAAGCTTGTCCTGTTTGGTGGAGATGATATTTAATAAAATAAGTAGAAATCCACTAAAAGTTTTGTTTGGTTATCTTGCAATCCCGAGATAATCGTCTCCATGCTCCAAATCCATTTTAAAGCCATTTTTAAGGCATTTCGCGCATACATGAAATGAACACATTTTTCTCCAAAACTATAACAGATGCAAGCTTGTCCTGTTTGGTGGAGATGATATTTAATAAAATAAGTAGAAATCCACTAAAAGTTTTGTTTGGTTATCTTGCAATCCCGAGATAATCGTCTCCATGCTCCAAATCCATTTTAAAGCCATTTTTAAGGCATTTCGCGCATACATGAAATGAACACATTTTTCTCCAAAACTATAACAGATGCAAGCTTGTCCTGTTTGGTGGAGATGATATTTAATAAAATAAGTAGAAATCCACTAAAAGTTTTGTTTGGTTATCTTGCAATCCCGAGATAATCGTCTCCATGCTCCAAATCCATTTTAAAGCCATTTTTAAGGCATTTCGCGCATACATGAAATGAACACATTTTTCTCCAAAACTATAACAGATGCAAGCTTGTCCTGTTTGGTGGAGATGATATTTAATAAAATAAGTAGAAATCCACTAAAAGTTTTGTTTGGTTATCTTGCAATCCCGAGATAATCGTCTCCATGCTCCAAATCCATTTTAAAGCCATTTTTAAGGCATTTCGCGCATACATGAAATGAACACATTTTTCTCCAAAACTATAACAGATGCAAGCTTGTCCTGTTTGGTGGAGATGATATTTAATAAAATAAGTAGAAATCCACTAAAAGTTTTGTTTGGTTATCTTGCAATCCCGAGATAATCGTCTCCATGCTCCAAATCCATTTTAAAGCCATTTTTAAGGCATTTCGCGCATACATGAAATGAACACATTTTTCTCCAAAACTATAACAGATGCAAGCTTGTCCTGTTTGGTGGAGATGATATTTAATAAAATAAGTAGAAATCCACTAAAAGTTTTGTTTGGTTATCTTGCAATCCCGAGATAATCGTCTCCATGCTCCAAATCCATTTTAAAGCCATTTTTAAGGCATTTCGCGCATACATGAAATGAACACATTTTTCTCCAAAACTATAACAGATGCAAGCTTGTCCTGTTTGGTGGAGATGATATTTAATAAAATAAGTAGAAATCCACTAAAAGTTTTGTTTGGTTATCTTGCAATCCCGAGATAATCGTCTCCATGCTCCAAATCCATTTTAAAGCCATTTTTAAGGCATTTCGCGCATACATGAAATGAACACATTTTTCTCCAAAACTATAACAGATGCAAGCTTGTCCTGTTTGGTGGAGATGATATTTAATAAAATAAGTAGAAATCCACTAAAAGTTTTGTTTGGTTATCTTGCAATCCCGAGATAATCGTCTCCATGCTCCAAATCCATTTTAAAGCCATTTTTAAGGCATTTCGCGCATACATGAAATGAACACATTTTTCTCCAAAACTATAACAGATGCAAGCTTGTCCTGTTTGGTGGAGATGATATTTAATAAAATAAGTAGAAATCCACTAAAAGTTTTGTTTGGTTATCTTGCAATCCCGAGATAATCGTCTCCATGCTCCAAATCCATTTTAAAGCCATTTTTAAGGCATTTCGCGCATACATGAAATGAACACATTTTTCTCCAAAACTATAACAGATGCAAGCTTGTCCTGTTTGGTGGAGATGATATTTAATAAAATAAGTAGAAATCCACTAAAAGTTTTGTTTGGTTATCTTGCAATCCCGAGATAATCGTCTCCATGCTCCAAATCCATTTTAAAGCCATTTTTAAGGCATTTCGCGCATACATGAAATGAACACATTTTTCTCCAAAACTATAACAGATGCAAGCTTGTCCTGTTTGGTGGAGATGATATTTAATAAAATAAGTAGAAATCCACTAAAAGTTTTGTTTGGTTATCTTGCAATCCCGAGATAATCGTCTCCATGCTCCAAATCCATTTTAAAGCCATTTTTAAGGCATTTCGCGCATACATGAAATGAACACATTTTTCTCCAAAACTATAACAGATGCAAGCTTGTCCTGTTTGGTGGAGATGATATTTAATAAAATAAGTAGAAATCCACTAAAAGTTTTGTTTGGTTATCTTGCAATCCCGAGATAATCGTCTCCATGCTCCAAATCCATTTTAAAGCCATTTTTAAGGCATTTCGCGCATACATGAAATGAACACATTTTTCTCCAAAACTATAACAGATGCAAGCTTGTCCTGTTTGGTGGAGATGATATTTAATAAAATAAGTAGAAATCCACTAAAAGTTTTGTTTGGTTATCTTGCAATCCCGAGATAATCGTCTCCATGCTCCAAATCCATTTTAAAGCCATTTTTAAGGCATTTCGCGCATACATGAAATGAACACATTTTTCTCCAAAACTATAACAGATGCAAGCTTGTCCTGTTTGGTGGAGATGATATTTAATAAAATAAGTAGAAATCCACTAAAAGTTTTGTTTGGTTATCTTGCAATCCCGAGATAATCGTCTCCATGCTCCAAATCCATTTTAAAGCCATTTTTAAGGCATTTCGCGCATACATGAAATGAACACATTTTTCTCCAAAACTATAACAGATGCAAGCTTGTCCTGTTTGGTGGAGATGATATTTAATAAAATAAGTAGAAATCCACTAAAAGTTTTGTTTGGTTATCTTGCAATCCCGAGATAATCGTCTCCATGCTCCAAATCCATTTTAAAGCCATTTTTAAGGCATTTCGCGCATACATGAAATGAACACATTTTTCTCCAAAACTATAACAGATGCAAGCTTGTCCTGTTTGGTGGAGATGATATTTAATAAAATAAGTAGAAATCCACTAAAAGTTTTGTTTGGTTATCTTGCAATCCCGAGATAATCGTCTCCATGCTCCAAATCCATTTTAAAGCCATTTTTAAGGCATTTCGCGCATACATGAAATGAACACATTTTTCTCCAAAACTATAACAGATGCAAGCTTGTCCTGTTTGGTGGAGATGATATTTAATAAAATAAGTAGAAATCCACTAAAAGTTTTGTTTGGTTATCTTGCAATCCCGAGATAATCGTCTCCATGCTCCAAATCCATTTTAAAGCCATTTTTAAGGCATTTCGCGCATACATGAAATGAACACATTTTTCTCCAAAACTATAACAGATGCAAGCTTGTCCTGTTTGGTGGAGATGATATTTAATAAAATAAGTAGAAATCCACTAAAAGTTTTGTTTGGTTATCTTGCAATCCCGAGATAATCGTCTCCATGCTCCAAATCCATTTTAAAGCCATTTTTAAGGCATTTCGCGCATACATGAAATGAACACATTTTTCTCCAAAACTATAACAGATGCAAGCTTGTCCTGTTTGGTGGAGATGATATTTAATAAAATAAGTAGAAATCCACTAAAAGTTTTGTTTGGTTATCTTGCAATCCCGAGATAATCGTCTCCATGCTCCAAATCCATTTTAAAGCCATTTTTAAGGCATTTCGCGCATACATGAAATGAACACATTTTTCTCCAAAACTATAACAGATGCAAGCTTGTCCTGTTTGGTGGAGATGATATTTAATAAAATAAGTAGAAATCCACTAAAAGTTTTGTTTGGTTATCTTGCAATCCCGAGATAATCGTCTCCATGCTCCAAATCCATTTTAAAGCCATTTTTAAGGCATTTCGCGCATACATGAAATGAACACATTTTTCTCCAAAACTATAACAGATGCAAGCTTGTCCTGTTTGGTGGAGATGATATTTAATAAAATAAGTAGAAATCCACTAAAAGTTTTGTTTGGTTATCTTGCAATCCCGAGATAATCGTCTCCATGCTCCAAATCCATTTTAAAGCCATTTTTAAGGCATTTCGCGCATACATGAAATGAACACATTTTTCTCCAAAACTATAACAGATGCAAGCTTGTCCTGTTTGGTGGAGATGATATTTAATAAAATAAGTAGAAATCCACTAAAAGTTTTGTTTGGTTATCTTGCAATCCCGAGATAATCGTCTCCATGCTCCAAATCCATTTTAAAGCCATTTTTAAGGCATTTCGCGCATACATGAAATGAACACATTTTTCTCCAAAACTATAACAGATGCAAGCTTGTCCTGTTTGGTGGAGATGATATTTAATAAAATAAGTAGAAATCCACTAAAAGTTTTGTTTGGTTATCTTGCAATCCCGAGATAATCGTCTCCATGCGCCAAATCCATTTTAAAGCCATTTTTAAGGCATTTCGCGCATACATGAAATGAACACATTTTTCTCCAAAACTATAACAGATGCAAGCTTGTCCTGTTTGGTGGAGATGATATTTAATAAAATAAGTAGAAATCCACTAAAAGTTTTGTTTGGTTATCTTGCAATCCCGAGATAATCGTCTCCATGCTCCAAATCCATTTTAAAGCCATTTTTAAGGCATTTCGCGCATACATGAAATGAACACATTTTTCTCCAAAACTATAACAGATGCAAGCTTGTCCTGTTTGGTGGAGATGATATTTAATAAAATAAGTAGAAATCCACTAAAAGTTTTGTTTGGTTATCTTGCAATCCCGAGATAATCGTCTCCATGCTCCAAATCCATTTTAAAGCCATTTTTAAGGCATTTCGCGCATACATGAAATGAACACATTTTTCTCCAAAACTATAACAGATGCAAGCTTGTCCTGTTTGGTGGAGATGATATTTAATAAAATAAGTAGAAATCCACTAAAAGTTTTGTTTGGTTATCTTGCAATCCCGAGATAATCGTCTCCATGCTCCAAATCCATTTTAAAGCCATTTTTAAGGCATTTCGCGCATACATGAAATGAACACATTTTTCTCCAAAACTATAACAGATGCAAGCTTGTCCTGTTTGGTGGAGATGATATTTAATAAAATAAGTAGAAATCCACTAAAAGTTTTGTTTGGTTATCTTGCAATCCCGAGATAATCGTCTCCATGCTCCAAATCCATTTTAAAGCCATTTTTAAGGCATTTCGCGCATACATGAAATGAACACATTTTTCTCCAAAACTATAACAGATGCAAGCTTGTCCTGTTTGGTGGAGATGATATTTAATAAAATAAGTAGAAATCCACTAAAAGTTTTGTTTGGTTATCTTGCAATCCCGAGATAATCGTCTCCATGCTCCAAATCCATTTTAAAGCCATTTTTAAGGCATTTCGCGCATACATGAAATGAACACATTTTTCTCCAAAACTATAACAGATGCAAGCTTGTCCTGTTTGGTGGAGATGATATTTAATAAAATAAGTAGAAATCCACTAAAAGTTTTGTTTGGTTATCTTGCAATCCCGAGATAATCGTCTCCATGCTCCAAATCCATTTTAAAGCCATTTTTAAGGCATTTCGCGCATACATGAAATGAACACATTTTTCTCCAAAACTATAACAGATGCAAGCTTGTCCTGTTTGGTGGAGATGATATTTAATAAAATAAGTAGAAATCCACTAAAAGTTTTGTTTGGTTATCTTGCAATCCCGAGATAATCGTCTCCATGCTCCAAATCCATTTTAAAGCCATTTTTAAGGCATTTCGCGCATACATGAAATGAACACATTTTTCTCCAAAACTATAACAGATGCAAGCTTGTCCTGTTTGGTGGAGATGATATTTAATAAAATAAGTAGAAATCCACTAAAAGTTTTGTTTGGTTATCTTGCAATCCCGAGATAATCGTCTCCATGCTCCAAATCCATTTTAAAGCCATTTTTAAGGCATTTCGCGCATACATGAAATGAACACATTTTTCTCCAAAACTATAACAGATGCAAGCTTGTCCTGTTTGGTGGAGATGATATTTAATAAAATAAGTAGAAATCCACTAAAAGTTTTGTTTGGTTATCTTGCAATCCCGAGATAATCGTCTCCATGCTCCAAATCCATTTTAAAGCCATTTTTAAGGCATTTCGCGCATACATGAAATGAACACATTTTTCTCCAAAACTATAACAGATGCAAGCTTGTCCTGTTTGGTGGAGATGATATTTAATAAAATAAGTAGAAATCCACTAAAAGTTTTGTTTGGTTATCTTGCAATCCCGAGATAATCGTCTCCATGCTCCAAATCCATTTTAAAGCCATTTTTAAGGCATTTCGCGCATACATGAAATGAACACATTTTTCTCCAAAACTATAACAGATGCAAGCTTGTCCTGTTTGGTGGAGATGATATTTAATAAAATAAGTAGAAATCCACTAAAAGTTTTGTTTGGTTATCTTGCAATCCCGAGATAATCGTCTCCATGCTCCAAATCCATTTTAAAGCCATTTTTAAGGCATTTCGCGCATACATGAAATGAACACATTTTTCTCCAAAACTATAACAGATGCAAGCTTGTCCTGTTTGGTGGAGATGATATTTAATAAAATAAGTAGAAATCCACTAAAAGTTTTGTTTGGTTATCTTGCAATCCCGAGATAATCGTCTCCATGCTCCAAATCCATTTTAAAGCCATTTTTAAGGCATTTCGCGCATACATGAAATGAACACATTTTTCTCCAAAACTATAACAGATGCAAGCTTGTCCTGTTTGGTGGAGATGATATTTAATAAAATAAGTAGAAATCCACTAAAAGTTTTGTTTGGTTATCTTGCAATCCCGAGATAATCGTCTCCATGCTCCAAATCCATTTTAAAGCCATTTTTAAGGCATTTCGCGCATACATGAAATGAACACATTTTTCTCCAAAACTATAACAGATGCAAGCTTGTCCTGTTTGGTGGAGATGATATTTAATAAAATAAGTAGAAATCCACTAAAAGTTTTGTTTGGTTATCTTGCAATCCCGAGATAATCGTCTCCATGCTCCAAATCCATTTTAAAGCCATTTTTAAGGCATTTCGCGCATACATGAAATGAACACATTTTTCTCCAAAACTATAACAGATGCAAGCTTGTCCTGTTTGGTGGAGATGATATTTAATAAAATAAGTAGAAATCCACTAAAAGTTTTGTTTGGTTATCTTGCAATCCCGAGATAATCGTCTCCATGCTCCAAATCCATTTTAAAGCCATTTTTAAGGCATTTCGCGCATACATGAAATGAACACATTTTTCTCCAAAACTATAACAGATGCAAGCTTGTCCTGTTTGGTGGAGATGATATTTAATAAAATAAGTAGAAATCCACTAAAAGTTTTGTTTGGTTATCTTGCAATCCCGAGATAATCGTCTCCATGCTCCAAATCCATTTTAAAGCCATTTTTAAGGCATTTCGCGCATACATGAAATGAACACATTTTTCTCCAAAACTATAACAGATGCAAGCTTGTCCTGTTTGGTGGAGATGATATTTAATAAAATAAGTAGAAATCCACTAAAAGTTTTGTTTGGTTATCTTGCAATCCCGAGATAATCGTCTCCATGCTCCAAATCCATTTTAAAGCCATTTTTAAGGCATTTCGCGCATACATGAAATGAACACATTTTTCTCCAAAACTATAACAGATGCAAGCTTGTCCTGTTTGGTGGAGATGATATTTAATAAAATAAGTAGAAATCCACTAAAAGTTTTGTTTGGTTATCTTGCAATCCCGAGATAATCGTCTCCATGCTCCAAATCCATTTTAAAGCCATTTTTAAGGCATTTCGCGCATACATGAAATGAACACATTTTTCTCCAAAACTATAACAGATGCAAGCTTGTCCTGTTTGGTGGAGATGATATTTAATAAAATAAGTAGAAATCCACTAAAAGTTTTGTTTGGTTATCTTGCAATCCCGAGATAATCGTCTCCATGCTCCAAATCCATTTTAAAGCCATTTTTAAGGCATTTCGCGCATACATGAAATGAACACATTTTTCTCCAAAACTATAACAGATGCAAGCTTGTCCTGTTTGGTGGAGATGATATTTAATAAAATAAGTAGAAATCCACTAAAAGTTTTGTTTGGTTATCTTGCAATCCCGAGATAATCGTCTCCATGCTCCAAATCCATTTTAAAGCCATTTTTAAGGCATTTCGCGCATACATGAAATGAACACATTTTTCTCCAAAACTATAACAGATGCAAGCTTGTCCTGTTTGGTGGAGATGATATTTAATAAAATAAGTAGAAATCCACTAAAAGTTTTGTTTGGTTATCTTGCAATCCCGAGATAATCGTCTCCATGCTCCAAATCCATTTTAAAGCCATTTTTAAGGCATTTCGCGCATACATGAAATGAACACATTTTTCTCCAAAACTATAACAGATGCAAGCTTGTCCTGTTTGGTGGAGATGATATTTAATAAAATAAGTAGAAATCCACTAAAAGTTTTGTTTGGTTATCTTGCAATCCCGAGATAATCGTCTCCATGCTCCAAATCCATTTTAAAGCCATTTTTAAGGCATTTCGCGCATACATGAAATGAACACATTTTTCTCCAAAACTATAACAGATGCAAGCTTGTCCTGTTTGGTGGAGATGATATTTAATAAAATAAGTAGAAATCCACTAAAAGTTTTGTTTGGTTATCTTGCAATCCCGAGATAATCGTCTCCATGCTCCAAATCCATTTTAAAGCCATTTTTAAGGCATTTCGCGCATACATGAAATGAACACATTTTTCTCCAAAACTATAACAGATGCAAGCTTGTCCTGTTTGGTGGAGATGATATTTAATAAAATAAGTAGAAATCCACTAAAAGTTTTGTTTGGTTATCTTGCAATCCCGAGATAATCGTCTCCATGCTCCAAATCCATTTTAAAGCCATTTTTAAGGCATTTCGCGCATACATGAAATGAACACATTTTTCTCCAAAACTATAACAGATGCAAGCTTGTCCTGTTTGGTGGAGATGATATTTAATAAAATAAGTAGAAATCCACTAAAAGTTTTGTTTGGTTATCTTGCAATCCCGAGATAATCGTCTCCATGCTCCAAATCCATTTTAAAGCCATTTTTAAGGCATTTCGCGCATACATGAAATGAACACATTTTTCTCCAAAACTATAACAGATGCAAGCTTGTCCTGTTTGGTGGAGATGATATTTAATAAAATAAGTAGAAATCCACTAAAAGTTTTGTTTGGTTATCTTGCAATCCCGAGATAATCGTCTCCATGCTCCAAATCCATTTTAAAGCCATTTTTAAGGCATTTCGCGCATACATGAAATGAACACATTTTTCTCCAAAACTATAACAGATGCAAGCTTGTCCTGTTTGGTGGAGATGATATTTAATAAAATAAGTAGAAATCCACTAAAAGTTTTGTTTGGTTATCTTGCAATCCCGAGATAATCGTCTCCATGCTCCAAATCCATTTTAAAGCCATTTTTAAGGCATTTCGCGCATACATGAAATGAACACATTTTTCTCCAAAACTATAACAGATGCAAGCTTGTCCTGTTTGGTGGAGATGATATTTAATAAAATAAGTAGAAATCCACTAAAAGTTTTGTTTGGTTATCTTGCAATCCCGAGATAATCGTCTCCATGCTCCAAATCCATTTTAAAGCCATTTTTAAGGCATTTCGCGCATACATGAAATGAACACATTTTTCTCCAAAACTATAACAGATGCAAGCTTGTCCTGTTTGGTGGAGATGATATTTAATAAAATAAGTAGAAATCCACTAAAAGTTTTGTTTGGTTATCTTGCAATCCCGAGATAATCGTCTCCATGCTCCAAATCCATTTTAAAGCCATTTTTAAGGCATTTCGCGCATACATGAAATGAACACATTTTTCTCCAAAACTATAACAGATGCAAGCTTGTCCTGTTTGGTGGAGATGATATTTAATAAAATAAGTAGAAATCCACTAAAAGTTTTGTTTGGTTATCTTGCAATCCCGAGATAATCGTCTCCATGCTCCAAATCCATTTTAAAGCCATTTTTAAGGCATTTCGCGCATACATGAAATGAACACATTTTTCTCCAAAACTATAACAGATGCAAGCTTGTCCTGTTTGGTGGAGATGATATTTAATAAAATAAGTAGAAATCCACTAAAAGTTTTGTTTGGTTATCTTGCAATCCCGAGATAATCGTCTCCATGCTCCAAATCCATTTTAAAGCCATTTTTAAGGCATTTCGCGCATACATGAAATGAACACATTTTTCTCCAAAACTATAACAGATGCAAGCTTGTCCTGTTTGGTGGAGATGATATTTAATAAAATAAGTAGAAATCCACTAAAAGTTTTGTTTGGTTATCTTGCAATCCCGAGATAATCGTCTCCATGCTCCAAATCCATTTTAAAGCCATTTTTAAGGCATTTCGCGCATACATGAAATGAACACATTTTTCTCCAAAACTATAACAGATGCAAGCTTGTCCTGTTTGGTGGAGATGATATTTAATAAAATAAGTAGAAATCCACTAAAAGTTTTGTTTGGTTATCTTGCAATCCCGAGATAATCGTCTCCATGCTCCAAATCCATTTTAAAGCCATTTTTAAGGCATTTCGCGCATACATGAAATGAACACATTTTTCTCCAAAACTATAACAGATGCAAGCTTGTCCTGTTTGGTGGAGATGATATTTAATAAAATAAGTAGAAATCCACTAAAAGTTTTGTTTGGTTATCTTGCAATCCCGAGATAATCGTCTCCATGCTCCAAATCCATTTTAAAGCCATTTTTAAGGCATTTCGCGCATACATGAAATGAACACATTTTTCTCCAAAACTATAACAGATGCAAGCTTGTCCTGTTTGGTGGAGATGATATTTAATAAAATAAGTAGAAATCCACTAAAAGTTTTGTTTGGTTATCTTGCAATCCCGAGATAATCGTCTCCATGCTCCAAATCCATTTTAAAGCCATTTTTAAGGCATTTCGCGCATACATGAAATGAACACATTTTTCTCCAAAACTATAACAGATGCAAGCTTGTCCTGTTTGGTGGAGATGATATTTAATAAAATAAGTAGAAATCCACTAAAAGTTTTGTTTGGTTATCTTGCAATCCCGAGATAATCGTCTCCATGCTCCAAATCCATTTTAAAGCCATTTTTAAGGCATTTCGCGCATACATGAAATGAACACATTTTTCTCCAAAACTATAACAGATGCAAGCTTGTCCTGTTTGGTGGAGATGATATTTAATAAAATAAGTAGAAATCCACTAAAAGTTTTGTTTGGTTATCTTGCAATCCCGAGATAATCGTCTCCATGCTCCAAATCCATTTTAAAGCCATTTTTAAGGCATTTCGCGCATACATGAAATGAACACATTTTTCTCCAAAACTATAACAGATGCAAGCTTGTCCTGTTTGGTGGAGATGATATTTAATAAAATAAGTAGAAATCCACTAAAAGTTTTGTTTGGTTATCTTGCAATCCCGAGATAATCGTCTCCATGCTCCAAATCCATTTTAAAGCCATTTTTAAGGCATTTCGCGCATACATGAAATGAACACATTTTTCTCCAAAACTATAACAGATGCAAGCTTGTCCTGTTTGGTGGAGATGATATTTAATAAAATAAGTAGAAATCCACTAAAAGTTTTGTTTGGTTATCTTGCAATCCCGAGATAATCGTCTCCATGCTCCAAATCCATTTTAAAGCCATTTTTAAGGCATTTCGCGCATACATGAAATGAACACATTTTTCTCCAAAACTATAACAGATGCAAGCTTGTCCTGTTTGGTGGAGATGATATTTAATAAAATAAGTAGAAATCCACTAAAAGTTTTGTTTGGTTATCTTGCAATCCCGAGATAATCGTCTCCATGCTCCAAATCCATTTTAAAGCCATTTTTAAGGCATTTCGCGCATACATGAAATGAACACATTTTTCTCCAAAACTATAACAGATGCAAGCTTGTCCTGTTTGGTGGAGATGATATTTAATAAAATAAGTAGAAATCCACTAAAAGTTTTGTTTGGTTATCTTGCAATCCCGAGATAATCGTCTCCATGCTCCAAATCCATTTTAAAGCCATTTTTAAGGCATTTCGCGCATACATGAAATGAACACATTTTTCTCCAAAACTATAACAGATGCAAGCTTGTCCTGTTTGGTGGAGATGATATTTAATAAAATAAGTAGAAATCCACTAAAAGTTTTGTTTGGTTATCTTGCAATCCCGAGATAATCGTCTCCATGCTCCAAATCCATTTTAAAGCCATTTTTAAGGCATTTCGCGCATACATGAAATGAACACATTTTTCTCCAAAACTATAACAGATGCAAGCTTGTCCTGTTTGGTGGAGATGATATTTAATAAAATAAGTAGAAATCCACTAAAAGTTTTGTTTGGTTATCTTGCAATCCCGAGATAATCGTCTCCATGCTCCAAATCCATTTTAAAGCCATTTTTAAGGCATTTCGCGCATACATGAAATGAACACATTTTTCTCCAAAACTATAACAGATGCAAGCTTGTCCTGTTTGGTGGAGATGATATTTAATAAAATAAGTAGAAATCCACTAAAAGTTTTGTTTGGTTATCTTGCAATCCCGAGATAATCGTCTCCATGCTCCAAATCCATTTTAAAGCCATTTTTAAGGCATTTCGCGCATACATGAAATGAACACATTTTTCTCCAAAACTATAACAGATGCAAGCTTGTCCTGTTTGGTGGAGATGATATTTAATAAAATAAGTAGAAATCCACTAAAAGTTTTGTTTGGTTATCTTGCAATCCCGAGATAATCGTCTCCATGCTCCAAATCCATTTTAAAGCCATTTTTAAGGCATTTCGCGCATACATGAAATGAACACATTTTTCTCCAAAACTATAACAGATGCAAGCTTGTCCTGTTTGGTGGAGATGATATTTAATAAAATAAGTAGAAATCCACTAAAAGTTTTGTTTGGTTATCTTGCAATCCCGAGATAATCGTCTCCATGCTCCAAATCCATTTTAAAGCCATTTTTAAGGCATTTCGCGCATACATGAAATGAACACATTTTTCTCCAAAACTATAACAGATGCAAGCTTGTCCTGTTTGGTGGAGATGATATTTAATAAAATAAGTAGAAATCCACTAAAAGTTTTGTTTGGTTATCTTGCAATCCCGAGATAATCGTCTCCATGCTCCAAATCCATTTTAAAGCCATTTTTAAGGCATTTCGCGCATACATGAAATGAACACATTTTTCTCCAAAACTATAACAGATGCAAGCTTGTCCTGTTTGGTGGAGATGATATTTAATAAAATAAGTAGAAATCCACTAAAAGTTTTGTTTGGTTATCTTGCAATCCCGAGATAATCGTCTCCATGCTCCAAATCCATTTTAAAGCCATTTTTAAGGCATTTCGCGCATACATGAAATGAACACATTTTTCTCCAAAACTATAACAGATGCAAGCTTGTCCTGTTTGGTGGAGATGATATTTAATAAAATAAGTAGAAATCCACTAAAAGTTTTGTTTGGTTATCTTGCAATCCCGAGATAATCGTCTCCATGCTCCAAATCCATTTTAAAGCCATTTTTAAGGCATTTCGCGCATACATGAAATGAACACATTTTTCTCCAAAACTATAACAGATGCAAGCTTGTCCTGTTTGGTGGAGATGATATTTAATAAAATAAGTAGAAATCCACTAAAAGTTTTGTTTGGTTATCTTGCAATCCCGAGATAATCGTCTCCATGCTCCAAATCCATTTTAAAGCCATTTTTAAGGCATTTCGCGCATACATGAAATGAACACATTTTTCTCCAAAACTATAACAGATGCAAGCTTGTCCTGTTTGGTGGAGATGATATTTAATAAAATAAGTAGAAATCCACTAAAAGTTTTGTTTGGTTATCTTGCAATCCCGAGATAATCGTCTCCATGCTCCAAATCCATTTTAAAGCCATTTTTAAGGCATTTCGCGCATACATGAAATGAACACATTTTTCTCCAAAACTATAACAGATGCAAGCTTGTCCTGTTTGGTGGAGATGATATTTAATAAAATAAGTAGAAATCCACTAAAAGTTTTGTTTGGTTATCTTGCAATCCCGAGATAATCGTCTCCATGCTCCAAATCCATTTTAAAGCCATTTTTAAGGCATTTCGCGCATACATGAAATGAACACATTTTTCTCCAAAACTATAACAGATGCAAGCTTGTCCTGTTTGGTGGAGATGATATTTAATAAAATAAGTAGAAATCCACTAAAAGTTTTGTTTGGTTATCTTGCAATCCCGAGATAATCGTCTCCATGCTCCAAATCCATTTTAAAGCCATTTTTAAGGCATTTCGCGCATACATGAAATGAACACATTTTTCTCCAAAACTATAACAGATGCAAGCTTGTCCTGTTTGGTGGAGATGATATTTAATAAAATAAGTAGAAATCCACTAAAAGTTTTGTTTGGTTATCTTGCAATCCCGAGATAATCGTCTCCATGCTCCAAATCCATTTTAAAGCCATTTTTAAGGCATTTCGCGCATACATGAAATGAACACATTTTTCTCCAAAACTATAACAGATGCAAGCTTGTCCTGTTTGGTGGAGATGATATTTAATAAAATAAGTAGAAATCCACTAAAAGTTTTGTTTGGTTATCTTGCAATCCCGAGATAATCGTCTCCATGCTCCAAATCCATTTTAAAGCCATTTTTAAGGCATTTCGCGCATACATGAAATGAACACATTTTTCTCCAAAACTATAACAGATGCAAGCTTGTCCTGTTTGGTGGAGATGATATTTAATAAAATAAGTAGAAATCCACTAAAAGTTTTGTTTGGTTATCTTGCAATCCCGAGATAATCGTCTCCATGCTCCAAATCCATTTTAAAGCCATTTTTAAGGCATTTCGCGCATACATGAAATGAACACATTTTTCTCCAAAACTATAACAGATGCAAGCTTGTCCTGTTTGGTGGAGATGATATTTAATAAAATAAGTAGAAATCCACTAAAAGTTTTGTTTGGTTATCTTGCAATCCCGAGATAATCGTCTCCATGCTCCAAATCCATTTTAAAGCCATTTTTAAGGCATTTCGCGCATACATGAAATGAACACATTTTTCTCCAAAACTATAACAGATGCAAGCTTGTCCTGTTTGGTGGAGATGATATTTAATAAAATAAGTAGAAATCCACTAAAAGTTTTGTTTGGTTATCTTGCAATCCCGAGATAATCGTCTCCATGCTCCAAATCCATTTTAAAGCCATTTTTAAGGCATTTCGCGCATACATGAAATGAACACATTTTTCTCCAAAACTATAACAGATGCAAGCTTGTCCTGTTTGGTGGAGATGATATTTAATAAAATAAGTAGAAATCCACTAAAAGTTTTGTTTGGTTATCTTGCAATCCCGAGATAATCGTCTCCATGCTCCAAATCCATTTTAAAGCCATTTTTAAGGCATTTCGCGCATACATGAAATGAACACATTTTTCTCCAAAACTATAACAGATGCAAGCTTGTCCTGTTTGGTGGAGATGATATTTAATAAAATAAGTAGAAATCCACTAAAAGTTTTGTTTGGTTATCTTGCAATCCCGAGATAATCGTCTCCATGCTCCAAATCCATTTTAAAGCCATTTTTAAGGCATTTCGCGCATACATGAAATGAACACATTTTTCTCCAAAACTATAACAGATGCAAGCTTGTCCTGTTTGGTGGAGATGATATTTAATAAAATAAGTAGAAATCCACTAAAAGTTTTGTTTGGTTATCTTGCAATCCCGAGATAATCGTCTCCATGCTCCAAATCCATTTTAAAGCCATTTTTAAGGCATTTCGCGCATACATGAAATGAACACATTTTTCTCCAAAACTATAACAGATGCAAGCTTGTCCTGTTTGGTGGAGATGATATTTAATAAAATAAGTAGAAATCCACTAAAAGTTTTGTTTGGTTATCTTGCAATCCCGAGATAATCGTCTCCATGCTCCAAATCCATTTTAAAGCCATTTTTAAGGCATTTCGCGCATACATGAAATGAACACATTTTTCTCCAAAACTATAACAGATGCAAGCTTGTCCTGTTTGGTGGAGATGATATTTAATAAAATAAGTAGAAATCCACTAAAAGTTTTGTTTGGTTATCTTGCAATCCCGAGATAATCGTCTCCATGCTCCAAATCCATTTTAAAGCCATTTTTAAGGCATTTCGCGCATACATGAAATGAACACATTTTTCTCCAAAACTATAACAGATGCAAGCTTGTCCTGTTTGGTGGAGATGATATTTAATAAAATAAGTAGAAATCCACTAAAAGTTTTGTTTGGTTATCTTGCAATCCCGAGATAATCGTCTCCATGCTCCAAATCCATTTTAAAGCCATTTTTAAGGCATTTCGCGCATACATGAAATGAACACATTTTTCTCCAAAACTATAACAGATGCAAGCTTGTCCTGTTTGGTGGAGATGATATTTAATAAAATAAGTAGAAATCCACTAAAAGTTTTGTTTGGTTATCTTGCAATCCCGAGATAATCGTCTCCATGCTCCAAATCCATTTTAAAGCCATTTTTAAGGCATTTCGCGCATACATGAAATGAACACATTTTTCTCCAAAACTATAACAGATGCAAGCTTGTCCTGTTTGGTGGAGATGATATTTAATAAAATAAGTAGAAATCCACTAAAAGTTTTGTTTGGTTATCTTGCAATCCCGAGATAATCGTCTCCATGCTCCAAATCCATTTTAAAGCCATTTTTAAGGCATTTCGCGCATACATGAAATGAACACATTTTTCTCCAAAACTATAACAGATGCAAGCTTGTCCTGTTTGGTGGAGATGATATTTAATAAAATAAGTAGAAATCCACTAAAAGTTTTGTTTGGTTATCTTGCAATCCCGAGATAATCGTCTCCATGCTCCAAATCCATTTTAAAGCCATTTTTAAGGCATTTCGCGCATACATGAAATGAACACATTTTTCTCCAAAACTATAACAGATGCAAGCTTGTCCTGTTTGGTGGAGATGATATTTAATAAAATAAGTAGAAATCCACTAAAAGTTTTGTTTGGTTATCTTGCAATCCCGAGATAATCGTCTCCATGCTCCAAATCCATTTTAAAGCCATTTTTAAGGCATTTCGCGCATACATGAAATGAACACATTTTTCTCCAAAACTATAACAGATGCAAGCTTGTCCTGTTTGGTGGAGATGATATTTAATAAAATAAGTAGAAATCCACTAAAAGTTTTGTTTGGTTATCTTGCAATCCCGAGATAATCGTCTCCATGCTCCAAATCCATTTTAAAGCCATTTTTAAGGCATTTCGCGCATACATGAAATGAACACATTTTTCTCCAAAACTATAACAGATGCAAGCTTGTCCTGTTTGGTGGAGATGATATTTAATAAAATAAGTAGAAATCCACTAAAAGTTTTGTTTGGTTATCTTGCAATCCCGAGATAATCGTCTCCATGCTCCAAATCCATTTTAAAGCCATTTTTAAGGCATTTCGCGCATACATGAAATGAACACATTTTTCTCCAAAACTATAACAGATGCAAGCTTGTCCTGTTTGGTGGAGATGATATTTAATAAAATAAGTAGAAATCCACTAAAAGTTTTGTTTGGTTATCTTGCAATCCCGAGATAATCGTCTCCATGCTCCAAATCCATTTTAAAGCCATTTTTAAGGCATTTCGCGCATACATGAAATGAACACATTTTTCTCCAAAACTATAACAGATGCAAGCTTGTCCTGTTTGGTGGAGATGATATTTAATAAAATAAGTAGAAATCCACTAAAAGTTTTGTTTGGTTATCTTGCAATCCCGAGATAATCGTCTCCATGCTCCAAATCCATTTTAAAGCCATTTTTAAGGCATTTCGCGCATACATGAAATGAACACATTTTTCTCCAAAACTATAACAGATGCAAGCTTGTCCTGTTTGGTGGAGATGATATTTAATAAAATAAGTAGAAATCCACTAAAAGTTTTGTTTGGTTATCTTGCAATCCCGAGATAATCGTCTCCATGCTCCAAATCCATTTTAAAGCCATTTTTAAGGCATTTCGCGCATACATGAAATGAACACATTTTTCTCCAAAACTATAACAGATGCAAGCTTGTCCTGTTTGGTGGAGATGATATTTAATAAAATAAGTAGAAATCCACTAAAAGTTTTGTTTGGTTATCTTGCAATCCCGAGATAATCGTCTCCATGCTCCAAATCCATTTTAAAGCCATTTTTAAGGCATTTCGCGCATACATGAAATGAACACATTTTTCTCCAAAACTATAACAGATGCAAGCTTGTCCTGTTTGGTGGAGATGATATTTAATAAAATAAGTAGAAATCCACTAAAAGTTTTGTTTGGTTATCTTGCAATCCCGAGATAATCGTCTCCATGCTCCAAATCCATTTTAAAGCCATTTTTAAGGCATTTCGCGCATACATGAAATGAACACATTTTTCTCCAAAACTATAACAGATGCAAGCTTGTCCTGTTTGGTGGAGATGATATTTAATAAAATAAGTAGAAATCCACTAAAAGTTTTGTTTGGTTATCTTGCAATCCCGAGATAATCGTCTCCATGCTCCAAATCCATTTTAAAGCCATTTTTAAGGCATTTCGCGCATACATGAAATGAACACATTTTTCTCCAAAACTATAACAGATGCAAGCTTGTCCTGTTTGGTGGAGATGATATTTAATAAAATAAGTAGAAATCCACTAAAAGTTTTGTTTGGTTATCTTGCAATCCCGAGATAATCGTCTCCATGCTCCAAATCCATTTTAAAGCCATTTTTAAGGCATTTCGCGCATACATGAAATGAACACATTTTTCTCCAAAACTATAACAGATGCAAGCTTGTCCTGTTTGGTGGAGATGATATTTAATAAAATAAGTAGAAATCCACTAAAAGTTTTGTTTGGTTATCTTGCAATCCCGAGATAATCGTCTCCATGCTCCAAATCCATTTTAAAGCCATTTTTAAGGCATTTCGCGCATACATGAAATGAACACATTTTTCTCCAAAACTATAACAGATGCAAGCTTGTCCTGTTTGGTGGAGATGATATTTAATAAAATAAGTAGAAATCCACTAAAAGTTTTGTTTGGTTATCTTGCAATCCCGAGATAATCGTCTCCATGCTCCAAATCCATTTTAAAGCCATTTTTAAGGCATTTCGCGCATACATGAAATGAACACATTTTTCTCCAAAACTATAACAGATGCAAGCTTGTCCTGTTTGGTGGAGATGATATTTAATAAAATAAGTAGAAATCCACTAAAAGTTTTGTTTGGTTATCTTGCAATCCCGAGATAATCGTCTCCATGCTCCAAATCCATTTTAAAGCCATTTTTAAGGCATTTCGCGCATACATGAAATGAACACATTTTTCTCCAAAACTATAACAGATGCAAGCTTGTCCTGTTTGGTGGAGATGATATTTAATAAAATAAGTAGAAATCCACTAAAAGTTTTGTTTGGTTATCTTGCAATCCCGAGATAATCGTCTCCATGCTCCAAATCCATTTTAAAGCCATTTTTAAGGCATTTCGCGCATACATGAAATGAACACATTTTTCTCCAAAACTATAACAGATGCAAGCTTGTCCTGTTTGGTGGAGATGATATTTAATAAAATAAGTAGAAATCCACTAAAAGTTTTGTTTGGTTATCTTGCAATCCCGAGATAATCGTCTCCATGCTCCAAATCCATTTTAAAGCCATTTTTAAGGCATTTCGCGCATACATGAAATGAACACATTTTTCTCCAAAACTATAACAGATGCAAGCTTGTCCTGTTTGGTGGAGATGATATTTAATAAAATAAGTAGAAATCCACTAAAAGTTTTGTTTGGTTATCTTGCAATCCCGAGATAATCGTCTCCATGCTCCAAATCCATTTTAAAGCCATTTTTAAGGCATTTCGCGCATACATGAAATGAACACATTTTTCTCCAAAACTATAACAGATGCAAGCTTGTCCTGTTTGGTGGAGATGATATTTAATAAAATAAGTAGAAATCCACTAAAAGTTTTGTTTGGTTATCTTGCAATCCCGAGATAATCGTCTCCATGCTCCAAATCCATTTTAAAGCCATTTTTAAGGCATTTCGCGCATACATGAAATGAACACATTTTTCTCCAAAACTATAACAGATGCAAGCTTGTCCTGTTTGGTGGAGATGATATTTAATAAAATAAGTAGAAATCCACTAAAAGTTTTGTTTGGTTATCTTGCAATCCCGAGATAATCGTCTCCATGCTCCAAATCCATTTTAAAGCCATTTTTAAGGCATTTCGCGCATACATGAAATGAACACATTTTTCTCCAAAACTATAACAGATGCAAGCTTGTCCTGTTTGGTGGAGATGATATTTAATAAAATAAGTAGAAATCCACTAAAAGTTTTGTTTGGTTATCTTGCAATCCCGAGATAATCGTCTCCATGCTCCAAATCCATTTTAAAGCCATTTTTAAGGCATTTCGCGCATACATGAAATGAACACATTTTTCTCCAAAACTATAACAGATGCAAGCTTGTCCTGTTTGGTGGAGATGATATTTAATAAAATAAGTAGAAATCCACTAAAAGTTTTGTTTGGTTATCTTGCAATCCCGAGATAATCGTCTCCATGCTCCAAATCCATTTTAAAGCCATTTTTAAGGCATTTCGCGCATACATGAAATGAACACATTTTTCTCCAAAACTATAACAGATGCAAGCTTGTCCTGTTTGGTGGAGATGATATTTA
This sequence comes from Anomaloglossus baeobatrachus, assembly GCF_048569485.1. Taxonomy (NCBI): domain Eukaryota; kingdom Metazoa; phylum Chordata; class Amphibia; order Anura; family Aromobatidae; genus Anomaloglossus; species Anomaloglossus baeobatrachus. The sequence goes on along the minus strand of NW_027445158.1, from coordinate 40,540 downwards.
ATAAAATAAGTAGAAATCCACTAAAAGTTTTGTTTGGTTATCTTGCAATCCCGAGATAATCGTCTCCATGCTCCAAATCCATTTTAAAGCCATTTTTAAGGCATTTCGCGCATACATGAAATGAACACATTTTTCTCCAAAACTATAACAGATGCAAGCTTGTCCTGTTTGGTGGAGATGATATTTAATAAAATAAGTAGAAATCCACTAAAAGTTTTGTTTGGTTATCTTGCAATCCCGAGATAATCGTCTCCATGCTCCAAATCCATTTTAAAGCCATTTTTAAGGCATTTCGCGCATACATGAAATGAACACATTTTTCTCCAAAACTATAACAGATGCAAGCTTGTCCTGTTTGGTGGAGATGATATTTAATAAAATAAGTAGAAATCCACTAAAAGTTTTGTTTGGTTATCTTGCAATCCCGAGATAATCGTCTCCATGCTCCAAATCCATTTTAAAGCCATTTTTAAGGCATTTCGCGCATACATGAAATGAACACATTTTTCTCCAAAACTATAACAGATGCAAGCTTGTCCTGTTTGGTGGAGATGATATTTAATAAAATAAGTAGAAATCCACTAAAAGTTTTGTTTGGTTATCTTGCAATCCCGAGATAATCGTCTCCATGCTCCAAATCCATTTTAAAGCCATTTTTAAGGCATTTCGCGCATACATGAAATGAACACATTTTTCTCCAAAACTATAACAGATGCAAGCTTGTCCTGTTTGGTGGAGATGATATTTAATAAAATAAGTAGAAATCCACTAAAAGTTTTGTTTGGTTATCTTGCAATCCCGAGATAATCGTCTCCATGCTCCAAATCCATTTTAAAGCCATTTTTAAGGCATTTCGCGCATACATGAAATGAACACATTTTTCTCCAAAACTATAACAGATGCAAGCTTGTCCTGTTTGGTGGAGATGATATTTAATAAAATAAGTAGAAATCCACTAAAAGTTTTGTTTGGTTATCTTGCAATCCCGAGATAATCGTCTCCATGCTCCAAATCCATTTTAAAGCCATTTTTAAGGCATTTCGCGCATACATGAAATGAACACATTTTTCTCCAAAACTATAACAGATGCAAGCTTGTCCTGTTTGGTGGAGATGATATTTAATAAAATAAGTAGAAATCCACTAAAAGTTTTGTTTGGTTATCTTGCAATCCCGAGATAATCGTCTCCATGCTCCAAATCCATTTTAAAGCCATTTTTAAGGCATTTCGCGCATACATGAAATGAACACATTTTTCTCCAAAACTATAACAGATGCAAGCTTGTCCTGTTTGGTGGAGATGATATTTAATAAAATAAGTAGAAATCCACTAAAAGTTTTGTTTGGTTATCTTGCAATCCCGAGATAATCGTCTCCATGCTCCAAATCCATTTTAAAGCCATTTTTAAGGCATTTCGCGCATACATGAAATGAACACATTTTTCTCCAAAACTATAACAGATGCAAGCTTGTCCTGTTTGGTGGAGATGATATTTAATAAAATAAGTAGAAATCCACTAAAAGTTTTGTTTGGTTATCTTGCAATCCCGAGATAATCGTCTCCATGCTCCAAATCCATTTTAAAGCCATTTTTAAGGCATTTCGCGCATACATGAAATGAACACATTTTTCTCCAAAACTATAACAGATGCAAGCTTGTCCTGTTTGGTGGAGATGATATTTAATAAAATAAGTAGAAATCCACTAAAAGTTTTGTTTGGTTATCTTGCAATCCCGAGATAATCGTCTCCATGCTCCAAATCCATTTTAAAGCCATTTTTAAGGCATTTCGCGCATACATGAAATGAACACATTTTTCTCCAAAACTATAACAGATGCAAGCTTGTCCTGTTTGGTGGAGATGATATTTAATAAAATAAGTAGAAATCCACTAAAAGTTTTGTTTGGTTATCTTGCAATCCCGAGATAATCGTCTCCATGCTCCAAATCCATTTTAAAGCCATTTTTAAGGCATTTCGCGCATACATGAAATGAACACATTTTTCTCCAAAACTATAACAGATGCAAGCTTGTCCTGTTTGGTGGAGATGATATTTAATAAAATAAGTAGAAATCCACTAAAAGTTTTGTTTGGTTATCTTGCAATCCCGAGATAATCGTCTCCATGCTCCAAATCCATTTTAAAGCCATTTTTAAGGCATTTCGCGCATACATGAAATGAACACATTTTTCTCCAAAACTATAACAGATGCAAGCTTGTCCTGTTTGGTGGAGATGATATTTAATAAAATAAGTAGAAATCCACTAAAAGTTTTGTTTGGTTATCTTGCAATCCCGAGATAATCGTCTCCATGCTCCAAATCCATTTTAAAGCCATTTTTAAGGCATTTCGCGCATACATGAAATGAACACATTTTTCTCCAAAACTATAACAGATGCAAGCTTGTCCTGTTTGGTGGAGATGATATTTAATAAAATAAGTAGAAATCCACTAAAAGTTTTGTTTGGTTATCTTGCAATCCCGAGATAATCGTCTCCATGCTCCAAATCCATTTTAAAGCCATTTTTAAGGCATTTCGCGCATACATGAAATGAACACATTTTTCTCCAAAACTATAACAGATGCAAGCTTGTCCTGTTTGGTGGAGATGATATTTAATAAAATAAGTAGAAATCCACTAAAAGTTTTGTTTGGTTATCTTGCAATCCCGAGATAATCGTCTCCATGCTCCAAATCCATTTTAAAGCCATTTTTAAGGCATTTCGCGCATACATGAAATGAACACATTTTTCTCCAAAACTATAACAGATGCAAGCTTGTCCTGTTTGGTGGAGATGATATTTAATAAAATAAGTAGAAATCCACTAAAAGTTTTGTTTGGTTATCTTGCAATCCCGAGATAATCGTCTCCATGCTCCAAATCCATTTTAAAGCCATTTTTAAGGCATTTCGCGCATACATGAAATGAACACATTTTTCTCCAAAACTATAACAGATGCAAGCTTGTCCTGTTTGGTGGAGATGATATTTAATAAAATAAGTAGAAATCCACTAAAAGTTTTGTTTGGTTATCTTGCAATCCCGAGATAATCGTCTCCATGCTCCAAATCCATTTTAAAGCCATTTTTAAGGCATTTCGCGCATACATGAAATGAACACATTTTTCTCCAAAACTATAACAGATGCAAGCTTGTCCTGTTTGGTGGAGATGATATTTAATAAAATAAGTAGAAATCCACTAAAAGTTTTGTTTGGTTATCTTGCAATCCCGAGATAATCGTCTCCATGCTCCAAATCCATTTTAAAGCCATTTTTAAGGCATTTCGCGCATACATGAAATGAACACATTTTTCTCCAAAACTATAACAGATGCAAGCTTGTCCTGTTTGGTGGAGATGATATTTAATAAAATAAGTAGAAATCCACTAAAAGTTTTGTTTGGTTATCTTGCAATCCCGAGATAATCGTCTCCATGCTCCAAATCCATTTTAAAGCCATTTTTAAGGCATTTCGCGCATACATGAAATGAACACATTTTTCTCCAAAACTATAACAGATGCAAGCTTGTCCTGTTTGGTGGAGATGATATTTAATAAAATAAGTAGAAATCCACTAAAAGTTTTGTTTGGTTATCTTGCAATCCCGAGATAATCGTCTCCATGCTCCAAATCCATTTTAAAGCCATTTTTAAGGCATTTCGCGCATACATGAAATGAACACATTTTTCTCCAAAACTCTAACAGATGCAAGCTTGTCCTGTTTGGTGGAGATGATATTTAATAAAATAAGTAGAAATCCACTAAAAGTTTTGTTTGGTTATCTTGCAATCCCGAGATAATCGTCTCCATGCTCCAAATCCATTTTAAAGCCATTTTTAAGGCATTTCGCGCATACATGAAATGAACACATTTTTCTCCAAAACTATAACAGATGCAAGCTTGTCCTGTTTGGTGGAGATGATATTTAATAAAATAAGTAGAAATCCACTAAAAGTTTTGTTTGGTTATCTTGCAATCCCGAGATAATCGTCTCCATGCTCCAAATCCATTTTAAAGCCATTTTTAAGGCATTTCGCGCATACATGAAATGAACACATTTTTCTCCAAAACTATAACAGATGCAAGCTTGTCCTGTTTGGTGGAGATGATATTTAATAAAATAAGTAGAAATCCACTAAAAGTTTTGTTTGGTTATCTTGCAATCCCGAGATAATCGTCTCCATGCTCCAAATCCATTTTAAAGCCATTTTTAAGGCATTTCGCGCATACATGAAATGAACACATTTTTCTCCAAAACTATAACAGATGCAAGCTTGTCCTGTTTGGTGGAGATGATATTTAATAAAATAAGTAGAAATCCACTAAAAGTTTTGTTTGGTTATCTTGCAATCCCGAGATAATCGTCTCCATGCTCCAAATCCATTTTAAAGCCATTTTTAAGGCATTTCGCGCATACATGAAATGAACACATTTTTCTCCAAAACTATAACAGATGCAAGCTTGTCCTGTTTGGTGGAGATGATATTTAATAAAATAAGTAGAAATCCACTAAAAGTTTTGTTTGGTTATCTTGCAATCCCGAGATAATCGTCTCCATGCTCCAAATCCATTTTAAAGCCATTTTTAAGGCATTTCGCGCATACATGAAATGAACACATTTTTCTCCAAAACTATAACAGATGCAAGCTTGTCCTGTTTGGTGGAGATGATATTTAATAAAATAAGTAGAAATCCACTAAAAGTTTTGTTTGGTTATCTTGCAATCCCGAGATAATCGTCTCCATGCTCCAAATCCATTTTAAAGCCATTTTTAAGGCATTTCGCGCATACATGAAATGAACACATTTTTCTCCAAAACTATAACAGATGCAAGCTTGTCCTGTTTGGTGGAGATGATATTTAATAAAATAAGTAGAAATCCACTAAAAGTTTTGTTTGGTTATCTTGCAATCCCGAGATAATCGTCTCCATGCTCCAAATCCATTTTAAAGCCATTTTTAAGGCATTTCGCGCATACATGAAATGAACACATTTTTCTCCAAAACTATAACAGATGCAAGCTTGTCCTGTTTGGTGGAGATGATATTTAATAAAATAAGTAGAAATCCACTAAAAGTTTTGTTTGGTTATCTTGCAATCCCGAGATAATCGTCTCCATGCTCCAAATCCATTTTAAAGCCATTTTTAAGGCATTTCGCGCATACATGAAATGAACACATTTTTCTCCAAAACTATAACAGATGCAAGCTTGTCCTGTTTGGTGGAGATGATATTTAATAAAATAAGTAGAAATCCACTAAAAGTTTTGTTTGGTTATCTTGCAATCCCGAGATAATCGTCTCCATGCTCCAAATCCATTTTAAAGCCATTTTTAAGGCATTTCGCGCATACATGAAATGAACACATTTTTCTCCAAAACTATAACAGATGCAAGCTTGTCCTGTTTGGTGGAGATGATATTTAATAAAATAAGTAGAAATCCACTAAAAGTTTTGTTTGGTTATCTTGCAATCCCGAGATAATCGTCTCCATGCTCCAAATCCATTTTAAAGCCATTTTTAAGGCATTTCGCGCATACATGAAATGAACACATTTTTCTCCAAAACTATAACAGATGCAAGCTTGTCCTGTTTGGTGGAGATGATATTTAATAAAATAAGTAGAAATCCACTAAAAGTTTTGTTTGGTTATCTTGCAATCCCGAGATAATCGTCTCCATGCTCCAAATCCATTTTAAAGCCATTTTTAAGGCATTTCGCGCATACATGAAATGAACACATTTTTCTCCAAAACTATAACAGATGCAAGCTTGTCCTGTTTGGTGGAGATGATATTTAATAAAATAAGTAGAAATCCACTAAAAGTTTTGTTTGGTTATCTTGCAATCCCGAGATAATCGTCTCCATGCTCCAAATCCATTTTAAAGCCATTTTTAAGGCATTTCGCGCATACATGAAATGAACACATTTTTCTCCAAAACTATAACAGATGCAAGCTTGTCCTGTTTGGTGGAGATGATATTTAATAAAATAAGTAGAAATCCACTAAAAGTTTTGTTTGGTTATCTTGCAATCCCGAGATAATCGTCTCCATGCTCCAAATCCATTTTAAAGCCATTTTTAAGGCATTTCGCGCATACATGAAATGAACACATTTTTCTCCAAAACTATAACAGATGCAAGCTTGTCCTGTTTGGTGGAGATGATATTTAATAAAATAAGTAGAAATCCACTAAAAGTTTTGTTTGGTTATCTTGCAATCCCGAGATAATCGTCTCCATGCTCCAAATCCATTTTAAAGCCATTTTTAAGGCATTTCGCGCATACATGAAATGAACACATTTTTCTCCAAAACTATAACAGATGCAAGCTTGTCCTGTTTGGTGGAGATGATATTTAATAAAATAAGTAGAAATCCACTAAAAGTTTTGTTTGGTTATCTTGCAATCCCGAGATAATCGTCTCCATGCTCCAAATCCATTTTAAAGCCATTTTTAAGGCATTTCGCGCATACATGAAATGAACACATTTTTCTCCAAAACTATAACAGATGCAAGCTTGTCCTGTTTGGTGGAGATGATATTTAATAAAATAAGTAGAAATCCACTAAAAGTTTTGTTTGGTTATCTTGCAATCCCGAGATAATCGTCTCCATGCTCCAAATCCATTTTAAAGCCATTTTTAAGGCATTTCGCGCATACATGAAATGAACACATTTTTCTCCAAAACTATAACAGATGCAAGCTTGTCCTGTTTGGTGGAGATGATATTTAATAAAATAAGTAGAAATCCACTAAAAGTTTTGTTTGGTTATCTTGCAATCCCGAGATAATCGTCTCCATGCTCCAAATCCATTTTAAAGCCATTTTTAAGGCATTTCGCGCATACATGAAATGAACACATTTTTCTCCAAAACTATAACAGATGCAAGCTTGTCCTGTTTGGTGGAGATGATATTTAATAAAATAAGTAGAAATCCACTAAAAGTTTTGTTTGGTTATCTTGCAATCCCGAGATAATCGTCTCCATGCTCCAAATCCATTTTAAAGCCATTTTTAAGGCATTTCGCGCATACATGAAATGAACACATTTTTCTCCAAAACTATAACAGATGCAAGCTTGTCCTGTTTGGTGGAGATGATATTTAATAAAATAAGTAGAAATCCACTAAAAGTTTTGTTTGGTTATCTTGCAATCCCGAGATAATCGTCTCCATGCTCCAAATCCATTTTAAAGCCATTTTTAAGGCATTTCGCGCATACATGAAATGAACACATTTTTCTCCAAAACTATAACAGATGCAAGCTTGTCCTGTTTGGTGGAGATGATATTTAATAAAATAAGTAGAAATCCACTAAAAGTTTTGTTTGGTTATCTTGCAATCCCGAGATAATCGTCTCCATGCTCCAAATCCATTTTAAAGCCATTTTTAAGGCATTTCGCGCATACATGAAATGAACACATTTTTCTCCAAAACTATAACAGATGCAAGCTTGTCCTGTTTGGTGGAGATGATATTTAATAAAATAAGTAGAAATCCACTAAAAGTTTTGTTTGGTTATCTTGCAATCCCGAGATAATCGTCTCCATGCTCCAAATCCATTTTAAAGCCATTTTTAAGGCATTTCGCGCATACATGAAATGAACACATTTTTCTCCAAAACTATAACAGATGCAAGCTTGTCCTGTTTGGTGGAGATGATATTTAATAAAATAAGTAGAAATCCACTAAAAGTTTTGTTTGGTTATCTTGCAATCCCGAGATAATCGTCTCCATGCTCCAAATCCATTTTAAAGCCATTTTTAAGGCATTTCGCGCATACATGAAATGAACACATTTTTCTCCAAAACTATAACAGATGCAAGCTTGTCCTGTTTGGTGGAGATGATATTTAATAAAATAAGTAGAAATCCACTAAAAGTTTTGTTTGGTTATCTTGCAATCCCGAGATAATCGTCTCCATGCTCCAAATCCATTTTAAAGCCATTTTTAAGGCATTTCGCGCATACATGAAATGAACACATTTTTCTCCAAAACTATAACAGATGCAAGCTTGTCCTGTTTGGTGGAGATGATATTTAATAAAATAAGTAGAAATCCACTAAAAGTTTTGTTTGGTTATCTTGCAATCCCGAGATAATCGTCTCCATGCTCCAAATCCATTTTAAAGCCATTTTTAAGGCATTTCGCGCATACATGAAATGAACACATTTTTCTCCAAAACTATAACAGATGCAAGCTTGTCCTGTTTGGTGGAGATGATATTTAATAAAATAAGTAGAAATCCACTAAAAGTTTTGTTTGGTTATCTTGCAATCCCGAGATAATCGTCTCCATGCTCCAAATCCATTTTAAAGCCATTTTTAAGGCATTTCGCGCATACATGAAATGAACACATTTTTCTCCAAAACTATAACAGATGCAAGCTTGTCCTGTTTGGTGGAGATGATATTTAATAAAATAAGTAGAAATCCACTAAAAGTTTTGTTTGGTTATCTTGCAATCCCGAGATAATCGTCTCCATGCTCCAAATCCATTTTAAAGCCATTTTTAAGGCATTTCGCGCATACATGAAATGAACACATTTTTCTCCAAAACTATAACAGATGCAAGCTTGTCCTGTTTGGTGGAGATGATATTTAATAAAATAAGTAGAAATCCACTAAAAGTTTTGTTTGGTTATCTTGCAATCCCGAGATAATCGTCTCCATGCTCCAAATCCATTTTAAAGCCATTTTTAAGGCATTTCGCGCATACATGAAATGAACACATTTTTCTCCAAAACTATAACAGATGCAAGCTTGTCCTGTTTGGTGGAGATGATATTTAATAAAATAAGTAGAAATCCACTAAAAGTTTTGTTTGGTTATCTTGCAATCCCGAGATAATCGTCTCCATGCTCCAAATCCATTTTAAAGCCATTTTTAAGGCATTTCGCGCATACATGAAATGAACACATTTTTCTCCAAAACTATAACAGATGCAAGCTTGTCCTGTTTGGTGGAGATGATATTTAATAAAATAAGTAGAAATCCACTAAAAGTTTTGTTTGGTTATCTTGCAATCCCGAGATAATCGTCTCCATGCTCCAAATCCATTTTAAAGCCATTTTTAAGGCATTTCGCGCATACATGAAATGAACACATTTTTCTCCAAAACTATAACAGATGCAAGCTTGTCCTGTTTGGTGGAGATGATATTTAATAAAATAAGTAGAAATCCACTAAAAGTTTTGTTTGGTTATCTTGCAATCCCGAGATAATCGTCTCCATGCTCCAAATCCATTTTAAAGCCATTTTTAAGGCATTTCGCGCATACATGAAATGAACACATTTTTCTCCAAAACTATAACAGATGCAAGCTTGTCCTGTTTGGTGGAGATGATATTTAATAAAATAAGTAGAAATCCACTAAAAGTTTTGTTTGGTTATCTTGCAATCCCGAGATAATCGTCTCCATGCTCCAAATCCATTTTAAAGCCATTTTTAAGGCATTTCGCGCATACATGAAATGAACACATTTTTCTCCAAAACTATAACAGATGCAAGCTTGTCCTGTTTGGTGGAGATGATATTTAATAAAATAAGTAGAAATCCACTAAAAGTTTTGTTTGGTTATCTTGCAATCCCGAGATAATCGTCTCCATGCTCCAAATCCATTTTAAAGCCATTTTTAAGGCATTTCGCGCATACATGAAATGAACACATTTTTCTCCAAAACTATAACAGATGCAAGCTTGTCCTGTTTGGTGGAGATGATATTTAATAAAATAAGTAGAAATCCACTAAAAGTTTTGTTTGGTTATCTTGCAATCCCGAGATAATCGTCTCCATGCTCCAAATCCATTTTAAAGCCATTTTTAAGGCATTTCGCGCATACATGAAATGAACACATTTTTCTCCAAAACTATAACAGATGCAAGCTTGTCCTGTTTGGTGGAGATGATATTTAATAAAATAAGTAGAAATCCACTAAAAGTTTTGTTTGGTTATCTTGCAATCCCGAGATAATCGTCTCCATGCTCCAAATCCATTTTAAAGCCATTTTTAAGGCATTTCGCGCATACATGAAATGAACACATTTTTCTCCAAAACTATAACAGATGCAAGCTTGTCCTGTTTGGTGGAGATGATATTTAATAAAATAAGTAGAAATCCACTAAAAGTTTTGTTTGGTTATCTTGCAATCCCGAGATAATCGTCTCCATGCTCCAAATCCATTTTAAAGCCATTTTTAAGGCATTTCGCGCATACATGAAATGAACACATTTTTCTCCAAAACTATAACAGATGCAAGCTTGTCCTGTTTGGTGGAGATGATATTTAATAAAATAAGTAGAAATCCACTAAAAGTTTTGTTTGGTTATCTTGCAATCCCGAGATAATCGTCTCCATGCTCCAAATCCATTTTAAAGCCATTTTTAAGGCATTTCGCGCATACATGAAATGAACACATTTTTCTCCAAAACTATAACAGATGCAAGCTTGTCCTGTTTGGTGGAGATGATATTTAATAAAATAAGTAGAAATCCACTAAAAGTTTTGTTTGGTTATCTTGCAATCCCGAGATAATCGTCTCCATGCTCCAAATCCATTTTAAAGCCATTTTTAAGGCATTTCGCGCATACATGAAATGAACACATTTTTCTCCAAAACTATAACAGATGCAAGCTTGTCCTGTTTGGTGGAGATGATATTTAATAAAATAAGTAGAAATCCACTAAAAGTTTTGTTTGGTTATCTTGCAATCCCGAGATAATCGTCTCCATGCTCCAAATCCATTTTAAAGCCATTTTTAAGGCATTTCGCGCATACATGAAATGAACACATTTTTCTCCAAAACTATAACAGATGCAAGCTTGTCCTGTTTGGTGGAGATGATATTTAATAAAATAAGTAGAAATCCACTAAAAGTTTTGTTTGGTTATCTTGCAATCCCGAGATAATCGTCTCCATGCTCCAAATCCATTTTAAAGCCATTTTTAAGGCATTTCGCGCATACATGAAATGAACACATTTTTCTCCAAAACTATAACAGATGCAAGCTTGTCCTGTTTGGTGGAGATGATATTTAATAAAATAAGTAGAAATCCACTAAAAGTTTTGTTTGGTTATCTTGCAATCCCGAGATAATCGTCTCCATGCTCCAAATCCATTTTAAAGCCATTTTTAAGGCATTTCGCGCATACATGAAATGAACACATTTTTCTCCAAAACTATAACAGATGCAAGCTTGTCCTGTTTGGTGGAGATGATATTTAATAAAATAAGTAGAAATCCACTAAAAGTTTTGTTTGGTTATCTTGCAATCCCGAGATAATCGTCTCCATGCTCCAAATCCATTTTAAAGCCATTTTTAAGGCATTTCGCGCATACATGAAATGAACACATTTTTCTCCAAAACTATAACAGATGCAAGCTTGTCCTGTTTGGTGGAGATGATATTTAATAAAATAAGTAGAAATCCACTAAAAGTTTTGTTTGGTTATCTTGCAATCCCGAGATAATCGTCTCCATGCTCCAAATCCATTTTAAAGCCATTTTTAAGGCATTTCGCGCATACATGAAATGAACACATTTTTCTCCAAAACTATAACAGATGCAAGCTTGTCCTGTTTGGTGGAGATGATATTTAATAAAATAAGTAGAAATCCACTAAAAGTTTTGTTTGGTTATCTTGCAATCCCGAGATAATCGTCTCCATGCTCCAAATCCATTTTAAAGCCATTTTTAAGGCATTTCGCGCATACATGAAATGAACACATTTTTCTCCAAAACTATAACAGATGCAAGCTTGTCCTGTTTGGTGGAGATGATATTTAATAAAATAAGTAGAAATCCACTAAAAGTTTTGTTTGGTTATCTTGCAATCCCGAGATAATCGTCTCCATGCTCCAAATCCATTTTAAAGCCATTTTTAAGGCATTTCGCGCATACATGAAATGAACACATTTTTCTCCAAAACTATAACAGATGCAAGCTTGTCCTGTTTGGTGGAGATGATATTTAATAAAATAAGTAGAAATCCACTAAAAGTTTTGTTTGGTTATCTTGCAATCCCGAGATAATCGTCTCCATGCTCCAAATCCATTTTAAAGCCATTTTTAAGGCATTTCGCGCATACATGAAATGAACACATTTTTCTCCAAAACTATAACAGATGCAAGCTTGTCCTGTTTGGTGGAGATGATATTTAATAAAATAAGTAGAAATCCACTAAAAGTTTTGTTTGGTTATCTTGCAATCCCGAGATAATCGTCTCCATGCTCCAAATCCATTTTAAAGCCATTTTTAAGGCATTTCGCGCATACATGAAATGAACACATTTTTCTCCAAAACTATAACAGATGCAAGCTTGTCCTGTTTGGTGGAGATGATATTTAATAAAATAAGTAGAAATCCACTAAAAGTTTTGTTTGGTTATCTTGCAATCCCGAGATAATCGTCTCCATGCTCCAAATCCATTTTAAAGCCATTTTTAAGGCATTTCGCGCATACATGAAATGAACACATTTTTCTCCAAAACTATAACAGATGCAAGCTTGTCCTGTTTGGTGGAGATGATATTTAATAAAATAAGTAGAAATCCACTAAAAGTTTTGTTTGGTTATCTTGCAATCCCGAGATAATCGTCTCCATGCTCCAAATCCATTTTAAAGCCATTTTTAAGGCATTTCGCGCATACATGAAATGAACACATTTTTCTCCAAAACTATAACAGATGCAAGCTTGTCCTGTTTGGTGGAGATGATATTTAATAAAATAAGTAGAAATCCACTAAAAGTTTTGTTTGGTTATCTTGCAATCCCGAGATAATCGTCTCCATGCTCCAAATCCATTTTAAAGCCATTTTTAAGGCATTTCGCGCATACATGAAATGAACACATTTTTCTCCAAAACTATAACAGATGCAAGCTTGTCCTGTTTGGTGGAGATGATATTTAATAAAATAAGTAGAAATCCACTAAAAGTTTTGTTTGGTTATCTTGCAATCCCGAGATAATCGTCTCCATGCTCCAAATCCATTTTAAAGCCATTTTTAAGGCATTTCGCGCATACATGAAATGAACACATTTTTCTCCAAAACTATAACAGATGCAAGCTTGTCCTGTTTGGTGGAGATGATATTTAATAAAATAAGTAGAAATCCACTAAAAGTTTTGTTTGGTTATCTTGCAATCCCGAGATAATCGTCTCCATGCTCCAAATCCATTTTAAAGCCATTTTTAAGGCATTTCGCGCATACATGAAATGAACACATTTTTCTCCAAAACTATAACAGATGCAAGCTTGTCCTGTTTGGTGGAGATGATATTTAATAAAATAAGTAGAAATCCACTAAAAGTTTTGTTTGGTTATCTTGCAATCCCGAGATAATCGTCTCCATGCTCCAAATCCATTTTAAAGCCATTTTTAAGGCATTTCGCGCATACATGAAATGAACACATTTTTCTCCAAAACTATAACAGATGCAAGCTTGTCCTGTTTGGTGGAGATGATATTTAATAAAATAAGTAGAAATCCACTAAAAGTTTTGTTTGGTTATCTTGCAATCCCGAGATAATCGTCTCCATGCTCCAAATCCATTTTAAAGCCATTTTTAAGGCATTTCGCGCATACATGAAATGAACACATTTTTCTCCAAAACTATAACAGATGCAAGCTTGTCCTGTTTGGTGGAGATGATATTTAATAAAATAAGTAGAAATCCACTAAAAGTTTTGTTTGGTTATCTTGCAATCCCGAGATAATCGTCTCCATGCTCCAAATCCATTTTAAAGCCATTTTTAAGGCATTTCGCGCATACATGAAATGAACACATTTTTCTCCAAAACTATAACAGATGCAAGCTTGTCCTGTTTGGTGGAGATGATATTTAATAAAATAAGTAGAAATCCACTAAAAGTTTTGTTTGGTTATCTTGCAATCCCGAGATAATCGTCTCCATGCTCCAAATCCATTTTAAAGCCATTTTTAAGGCATTTCGCGCATACATGAAATGAACACATTTTTCTCCAAAACTATAACAGATGCAAGCTTGTCCTGTTTGGTGGAGATGATATTTAATAAAATAAGTAGAAATCCACTAAAAGTTTTGTTTGGTTATCTTGCAATCCCGAGATAATCGTCTCCATGCTCCAAATCCATTTTAAAGCCATTTTTAAGGCATTTCGCGCATACATGAAATGAACACATTTTTCTCCAAAACTATAACAGATGCAAGCTTGTCCTGTTTGGTGGAGATGATATTTAATAAAATAAGTAGAAATCCACTAAAAGTTTTGTTTGGTTATCTTGCAATCCCGAGATAATCGTCTCCATGCTCCAAATCCATTTTAAAGCCATTTTTAAGGCATTTCGCGCATACATGAAATGAACACATTTTTCTCCAAAACTATAACAGATGCAAGCTTGTCCTGTTTGGTGGAGATGATATTTAATAAAATAAGTAGAAATCCACTAAAAGTTTTGTTTGGTTATCTTGCAATCCCGAGATAATCGTCTCCATGCTCCAAATCCATTTTAAAGCCATTTTTAAGGCATTTCGCGCATACATGAAATGAACACATTTTTCTCCAAAACTATAACAGATGCAAGCTTGTCCTGTTTGGTGGAGATGATATTTAATAAAATAAGTAGAAATCCACTAAAAGTTTTGTTTGGTTATCTTGCAATCCCGAGATAATCGTCTCCATGCTCCAAATCCATTTTAAAGCCATTTTTAAGGCATTTCGCGCATACATGAAATGAACACATTTTTCTCCAAAACTATAACAGATGCAAGCTTGTCCTGTTTGGTGGAGATGATATTTAATAAAATAAGTAGAAATCCACTAAAAGTTTTGTTTGGTTATCTTGCAATCCCGAGATAATCGTCTCCATGCTCCAAATCCATTTTAAAGCCATTTTTAAGGCATTTCGCGCATACATGAAATGAACACATTTTTCTCCAAAACTATAACAGATGCAAGCTTGTCCTGTTTGGTGGAGATGATATTTAATAAAATAAGTAGAAATCCACTAAAAGTTTTGTTTGGTTATCTTGCAATCCCGAGATAATCGTCTCCATGCTCCAAATCCATTTTAAAGCCATTTTTAAGGCATTTCGCGCATACATGAAATGAACACATTTTTCTCCAAAACTATAACAGATGCAAGCTTGTCCTGTTTGGTGGAGATGATATTTAATAAAATAAGTAGAAATCCACTAAAAGTTTTGTTTGGTTATCTTGCAATCCCGAGATAATCGTCTCCATGCTCCAAATCCATTTTAAAGCCATTTTTAAGGCATTTCGCGCATACATGAAATGAACACATTTTTCTCCAAAACTATAACAGATGCAAGCTTGTCCTGTTTGGTGGAGATGATATTTAATAAAATAAGTAGAAATCCACTAAAAGTTTTGTTTGGTTATCTTGCAATCCCGAGATAATCGTCTCCATGCTCCAAATCCATTTTAAAGCCATTTTTAAGGCATTTCGCGCATACATGAAATGAACACATTTTTCTCCAAAACTATAACAGATGCAAGCTTGTCCTGTTTGGTGGAGATGATATTTAATAAAATAAGTAGAAATCCACTAAAAGTTTTGTTTGGTTATCTTGCAATCCCGAGATAATCGTCTCCATGCTCCAAATCCATTTTAAAGCCATTTTTAAGGCATTTCGCGCATACATGAAATGAACACATTTTTCTCCAAAACTATAACAGATGCAAGCTTGTCCTGTTTGGTGGAGATGATATTTAATAAAATAAGTAGAAATCCACTAAAAGTTTTGTTTGGTTATCTTGCAATCCCGAGATAATCGTCTCCATGCTCCAAATCCATTTTAAAGCCATTTTTAAGGCATTTCGCGCATACATGAAATGAACACATTTTTCTCCAAAACTATAACAGATGCAAGCTTGTCCTGTTTGGTGGAGATGATATTTAATAAAATAAGTAGAAATCCACTAAAAGTTTTGTTTGGTTATCTTGCAATCCCGAGATAATCGTCTCCATGCTCCAAATCCATTTTAAAGCCATTTTTAAGGCATTTCGCGCATACATGAAATGAACACATTTTTCTCCAAAACTATAACAGATGCAAGCTTGTCCTGTTTGGTGGAGATGATATTTAATAAAATAAGTAGAAATCCACTAAAAGTTTTGTTTGGTTATCTTGCAATCCCGAGATAATCGTCTCCATGCTCCAAATCCATTTTAAAGCCATTTTTAAGGCATTTCGCGCATACATGAAATGAACACATTTTTCTCCAAAACTATAACAGATGCAAGCTTGTCCTGTTTGGTGGAGATGATATTTAATAAAATAAGTAGAAATCCACTAAAAGTTTTGTTTGGTTATCTTGCAATCCCGAGATAATCGTCTCCATGCTCCAAATCCATTTTAAAGCCATTTTTAAGGCATTTCGCGCATACATGAAATGAACACATTTTTCTCCAAAACTATAACAGATGCAAGCTTGTCCTGTTTGGTGGAGATGATATTTAATAAAATAAGTAGAAATCCACTAAAAGTTTTGTTTGGTTATCTTGCAATCCCGAGATAATCGTCTCCATGCTCCAAATCCATTTTAAAGCCATTTTTAAGGCATTTCGCGCATACATGAAATGAACACATTTTTCTCCAAAACTATAACAGATGCAAGCTTGTCCTGTTTGGTGGAGATGATATTTAATAAAATAAGTAGAAATCCACTAAAAGTTTTGTTTGGTTATCTTGCAATCCCGAGATAATCGTCTCCATGCTCCAAATCCATTTTAAAGCCATTTTTAAGGCATTTCGCGCATACATGAAATGAACACATTTTTCTCCAAAACTATAACAGATGCAAGCTTGTCCTGTTTGGTGGAGATGATATTTAATAAAATAAGTAGAAATCCACTAAAAGTTTTGTTTGGTTATCTTGCAATCCCGAGATAATCGTCTCCATGCTCCAAATCCATTTTAAAGCCATTTTTAAGGCATTTCGCGCATACATGAAATGAACACATTTTTCTCCAAAACTATAACAGATGCAAGCTTGTCCTGTTTGGTGGAGATGATATTTAATAAAATAAGTAGAAATCCACTAAAAGTTTTGTTTGGTTATCTTGCAATCCCGAGATAATCGTCTCCATGCTCCAAATCCATTTTAAAGCCATTTTTAAGGCATTTCGCGCATACATGAAATGAACACATTTTTCTCCAAAACTATAACAGATGCAAGCTTGTCCTGTTTGGTGGAGATGATATTTAATAAAATAAGTAGAAATCCACTAAAAGTTTTGTTTGGTTATCTTGCAATCCCGAGATAATCGTCTCCATGCTCCAAATCCATTTTAAAGCCATTTTTAAGGCATTTCGCGCATACATGAAATGAACACATTTTTCTCCAAAACTATAACAGATGCAAGCTTGTCCTGTTTGGTGGAGATGATATTTAATAAAATAAGTAGAAATCCACTAAAAGTTTTGTTTGGTTATCTTGCAATCCCGAGATAATCGTCTCCATGCTCCAAATCCATTTTAAAGCCATTTTTAAGGCATTTCGCGCATACATGAAATGAACACATTTTTCTCCAAAACTATAACAGATGCAAGCTTGTCCTGTTTGGTGGAGATGATATTTAATAAAATAAGTAGAAATCCACTAAAAGTTTTGTTTGGTTATCTTGCAATCCCGAGATAATCGTCTCCATGCTCCAAATCCATTTTAAAGCCATTTTTAAGGCATTTCGCGCATACATGAAATGAACACATTTTTCTCCAAAACTATAACAGATGCAAGCTTGTCCTGTTTGGTGGAGATGATATTTAATAAAATAAGTAGAAATCCACTAAAAGTTTTGTTTGGTTATCTTGCAATCCCGAGATAATCGTCTCCATGCTCCAAATCCATTTTAAAGCCATTTTTAAGGCATTTCGCGCATACATGAAATGAACACATTTTTCTCCAAAACTATAACAGATGCAAGCTTGTCCTGTTTGGTGGAGATGATATTTAATAAAATAAGTAGAAATCCACTAAAAGTTTTGTTTGGTTATCTTGCAATCCCGAGATAATCGTCTCCATGCTCCAAATCCATTTTAAAGCCATTTTTAAGGCATTTCGCGCATACATGAAATGAACACATTTTTCTCCAAAACTATAACAGATGCAAGCTTGTCCTGTTTGGTGGAGATGATATTTAATAAAATAAGTAGAAATCCACTAAAAGTTTTGTTTGGTTATCTTGCAATCCCGAGATAATCGTCTCCATGCTCCAAATCCATTTTAAAGCCATTTTTAAGGCATTTCGCGCATACATGAAATGAACACATTTTTCTCCAAAACTATAACAGATGCAAGCTTGTCCTGTTTGGTGGAGATGATATTTAATAAAATAAGTAGAAATCCACTAAAAGTTTTGTTTGGTTATCTTGCAATCCCGAGATAATCGTCTCCATGCTCCAAATCCATTTTAAAGCCATTTTTAAGGCATTTCGCGCATACATGAAATGAACACATTTTTCTCCAAAACTATAACAGATGCAAGCTTGTCCTGTTTGGTGGAGATGATATTTAATAAAATAAGTAGAAATCCACTAAAAGTTTTGTTTGGTTATCTTGCAATCCCGAGATAATCGTCTCCATGCTCCAAATCCATTTTAAAGCCATTTTTAAGGCATTTCGCGCATACATGAAATGAACACATTTTTCTCCAAAACTATAACAGATGCAAGCTTGTCCTGTTTGGTGGAGATGATATTTAATAAAATAAGTAGAAATCCACTAAAAGTTTTGTTTGGTTATCTTGCAATCCCGAGATAATCGTCTCCATGCTCCAAATCCATTTTAAAGCCATTTTTAAGGCATTTCGCGCATACATGAAATGAACACATTTTTCTCCAAAACTATAACAGATGCAAGCTTGTCCTGTTTGGTGGAGATGATATTTAATAAAATAAGTAGAAATCCACTAAAAGTTTTGTTTGGTTATCTTGCAATCCCGAGATAATCGTCTCCATGCTCCAAATCCATTTTAAAGCCATTTTTAAGGCATTTCGCGCATACATGAAATGAACACATTTTTCTCCAAAACTATAACAGATGCAAGCTTGTCCTGTTTGGTGGAGATGATATTTAATAAAATAAGTAGAAATCCACTAAAAGTTTTGTTTGGTTATCTTGCAATCCCGAGATAATCGTCTCCATGCTCCAAATCCATTTTAAAGCCATTTTTAAGGCATTTCGCGCATACATGAAATGAACACATTTTTCTCCAAAACTATAACAGATGCAAGCTTGTCCTGTTTGGTGGAGATGATATTTAATAAAATAAGTAGAAATCCACTAAAAGTTTTGTTTGGTTATCTTGCAATCCCGAGATAATCGTCTCCATGCTCCAAATCCATTTTAAAGCCATTTTTAAGGCATTTCGCGCATACATGAAATGAACACATTTTTCTCCAAAACTATACACAGATGCAAGCTTGTCCTGTTTGGTGGAGATGATATTTAATAAAATAAGTAGAAATCCACTAAAAGTTTTGTTTGGTTATCTTGCAATCCCGATCTACAACGATCGAATCGATGCTCAATGGATTGCCAAAACAACAACATTTAAGTGGCATTTCTAGCTTATTTTATTAAATATCATACAAACAGGACAAGCTTGCATCTGTATAGTTTTGGAGAAAAATGTAGTACATTCATGTATGCGCGAAATGCCTTAAAAAGGCTTTACAAATGGATTTGGCGCATGAGACGAATATCTCTCGGATTAGCAAGATAACTCAACACAAACTTTAGTGGATTACTACTTATTTTCATTAAATATCATCTCCACCAAACAGGACCAGCTTGCATCTGTTATAGTTTTGGAGAAAAATGTGTTCATTTCATGTATGCGCGAAATGCCTTAAAAATGGCTTTAAAATGGATTTGGAGCATGGAGACGATTATCTCGGGATTGCAAGATAACCAAACAAAACTTTTAGTGGATTTCTACTTATTTTATTAAATATCATCTCCACCAAACAGGACAAGCTTGCATCTGTTATAGTTTTGGAGAAAAATGTGTTCATTTCATGTATGCGCGAAATGCCTTAAAAATGGCTTTAAAATGGATTTGGAGCATGGAGACGATTATCTCGGGATTGCAAGATAACCAAACAAAACTTTTAGTGGATTTCTACTTATTTTATTAAATATCATCTCCACCAAACAGGACAAGCTTGCATCTGTTATAGTTTTGGAGAAAAATGTGTTCATTTCATGTATGCGCGAAATGCCTTAAAAATGGCTTTAAAATGGATTTGGAGCATGGAGACGATTATCTCGGGATTGCAAGATAACCAAACAAAACTTTTAGTGGATTTCTACTTATTTTATTAAATATCATCTCCACCAAACAGGACAAGCTTGCATCTGTTATAGTTTTGGAGAAAAATGTGTTCATTTCATGTATGCGCGAAATGCCTTAAAAATGGCTTTAAAATGGATTTGGAGCATGGAGACGATTATCTCGGGATTGCAAGATAACCAAACAAAACTTTTAGTGGATTTCTACTTATTTTATTAAATATCATCTCCACCAAACAGGACAAGCTTGCATCTGTTATAGTTTTGGAGAAAAATGTGTTCATTTCATGTATGCGCGAAATGCCTTAAAAATGGCTTTAAAATGGATTTGGAGCATGGAGACGATTATCTCGGGATTGCAAGATAACCAAACAAAACTTTTAGTGGATTTCTACTTATTTTATTAAATATCATCTCCACCAAACAGGACAAGCTTGCATCTGTTATAGTTTTGGAGAAAAATGTGTTCATTTCATGTATGCGCGAAATGCCTTAAAAATGGCTTTAAAATGGATTTGGAGCATGGAGACGATTATCTCGGGATTGCAAGATAACCAAACAAAACTTTTAGTGGATTTCTACTTATTTTATTAAATATCATCTCCACCAAACAGGACAAGCTTGCATCTGTTATAGTTTTGGAGAAAAATGTGTTCATTTCATGTATGCGCGAAATGCCTTAAAAATGGCTTTAAAATGGATTTGGAGCATGGAGACGATTATCTCGGGATTGCAAGATAACCAAACAAAACTTTTAGTGGATTTCTACTTATTTTATTAAATATCATCTCCACCAAACAGGACAAGCTTGCATCTGTTATAGTTTTGGAGAAAAATGTGTTCATTTCATGTATGCGCGAAATGCCTTAAAAATGGCTTTAAAATGGATTTGGAGCATGGAGACGATTATCTCGGGATTGCAAGATAACCAAACAAAACTTTTAGTGGATTTCTACTTATTTTATTAAATATCATCTCCACCAAACAGGACAAGCTTGCATCTGTTATAGTTTTGGAGAAAAATGTGTTCATTTCATGTATGCGCGAAATGCCTTAAAAATGGCTTTAAAATGGATTTGGAGCATGGAGACGATTATCTCGGGATTGCAAGATAACCAAACAAAACTTTTAGTGGATTTCTACTTATTTTATTAAATATCATCTCCACCAAACAGGACAAGCTTGCATCTGTTATAGTTTTGGAGAAAAATGTGTTCATTTCATGTATGCGCGAAATGCCTTAAAAATGGCTTTAAAATGGATTTGGAGCATGGAGACGATTATCTCGGGATTGCAAGATAACCAAACAAAACTTTTAGTGGATTTCTACTTATTTTATTAAATATCATCTCCACCAAACAGGACAAGCTTGCATCTGTTATAGTTTTGGAGAAAAATGTGTTCATTTCATGTATGCGCGAAATGCCTTAAAAATGGCTTTAAAATGGATTTGGAGCATGGAGACGATTATCTCGGGATTGCAAGATAACCAAACAAAACTTTTAGTGGATTTCTACTTATTTTATTAAATATCATCTCCACCAAACAGGACAAGCTTGCATCTGTTATAGTTTTGGAGAAAAATGTGTTCATTTCATGTATGCGCGAAATGCCTTAAAAATGGCTTTAAAATGGATTTGGAGCATGGAGACGATTATCTCGGGATTGCAAGATAACCAAACAAAACTTTTAGTGGATTTCTACTTATTTTATTAAATATCATCTCCACCAAACAGGACAAGCTTGCATCTGTTATAGTTTTGGAGAAAAATGTGTTCATTTCATGTATGCGCGAAATGCCTTAAAAATGGCTTTAAAATGGATTTGGAGCATGGAGACGATTATCTCGGGATTGCAAGATAACCAAACAAAACTTTTAGTGGATTTCTACTTATTTTATTAAATATCATCTCCACCAAACAGGACAAGCTTGCATCTGTTATAGTTTTGGAGAAAAATGTGTTCATTTCATGTATGCGCGAAATGCCTTAAAAATGGCTTTAAAATGGATTTGGAGCATGGAGACGATTATCTCGGGATTGCAAGATAACCAAACAAAACTTTTAGTGGATTTCTACTTATTTTATTAAATATCATCTCCACCAAACAGGACAAGCTTGCATCTGTTATAGTTTTGGAGAAAAATGTGTTCATTTCATGTATGCGCGAAATGCCTTAAAAATGGCTTTAAAATGGATTTGGAGCATGGAGACGATTATCTCGGGATTGCAAGATAACCAAACAAAACTTTTAGTGGATTTCTACTTATTTTATTAAATATCATCTCCACCAAACAGGACAAGCTTGCATCTGTTATAGTTTTGGAGAAAAATGTGTTCATTTCATGTATGCGCGAAATGCCTTAAAAATGGCTTTAAAATGGATTTGGAGCATGGAGACGATTATCTCGGGATTGCAAGATAACCAAACAAAACTTTTAGTGGATTTCTACTTATTTTATTAAATATCATCTCCACCAAACAGGACAAGCTTGCATCTGTTATAGTTTTGGAGAAAAATGTGTTCATTTCATGTATGCGCGAAATGCCTTAAAAATGGCTTTAAAATGGATTTGGAGCATGGAGACGATTATCTCGGGATTGCAAGATAACCAAACAAAACTTTTAGTGGATTTCTACTTATTTTATTAAATATCATCTCCACCAAACAGGACAAGCTTGCATCTGTTATAGTTTTGGAGAAAAATGTGTTCATTTCATGTATGCGCGAAATGCCTTAAAAATGGCTTTAAAATGGATTTGGAGCATGGAGACGATTATCTCGGGATTGCAAGATAACCAAACAAAACTTTTAGTGGATTTCTACTTATTTTATTAAATATCATCTCCACCAAACAGGACAAGCTTGCATCTGTTATAGTTTTGGAGAAAAACTGTGTTCATTTCATGTATGCGCGAAATGCCTTAAAAATGGCTTTAAAATGGATTTGGAGCATGGAGACGATTATCTCGGGATTGCAAGATAACCAAACAAAACTTTTAGTGGATTTCTACTTATTTTATTAAATATCATCTCCACCAAACAGGACAAGCTTGCATCTGTTATAGTTTTGGAGAAAAATGTGTTCATTTCATGTATGCGCGAAATGCCTTAAAAATGGCTTTAAAATGGATTTGGAGCATGGAGACGATTATCTCGGGATTGCAAGATAACCAAACAAAACTTTTAGTGGATTTCTACTTATTTTATTAAATATCATCTCCACCAAACAGGACAAGCTTGCATCTGTTATAGTTTTGGAGAAAAATGTGTTCATTTCATGTATGCGCGAAATGCCTTAAAAATGGCTTTAAAATGGATTTGGAGCATGGAGACGATTATCTCGGGATTGCAAGATAACCAAACAAAACTTTTAGTGGATTTCTACTTATTTTATTAAATATCATCTCCACCAAACAGGACAAGCTTGCATCTGTTATAGTTTTGGAGAAAAATGTGTTCATTTCATGTATGCGCGAAATGCCTTAAAAATGGCTTTAAAATGGATTTGGAGCATGGAGACGATTATCTCGGGATTGCAAGATAACCAAACAAAACTTTTAGTGGATTTCTACTTATTTTATTAAATATCATCTCCACCAAACAGGACAAGCTTGCATCTGTTATAGTTTTGGAGAAAAATGTGTTCATTTCATGTATGCGCGAAATGCCTTAAAAATGGCTTTAAAATGGATTTGGAGCATGGAGACGATTATCTCGGGATTGCAAGATAACCAAACAAAACTTTTAGTGGATTTCTACTTATTTTATTAAATATCATCTCCACCAAACAGGACAAGCTTGCATCTGTTATAGTTTTGGAGAAAAATGTGTTCATTTCATGTATGCGCGAAATGCCTTAAAAATGGCTTTAAAATGGATTTGGAGCATGGAGACGATTATCTCGGGATTGCAAGATAACCAAACAAAACTTTTAGTGGATTTCTACTTATTTTATTAAATATCATCTCCACCAAACAGGACAAGCTTGCATCTGTTATAGTTTTGGAGAAAAATGTGTTCATTTCATGTATGCGCGAAATGCCTTAAAAATGGCTTTAAAATGGATTTGGAGCATGGAGACGATTATCTCGGGATTGCAAGATAACCAAACAAAACTTTTAGTGGATTTCTACTTATTTTATTAAATATCATCTCCACCAAACAGGACAAGCTTGCATCTGTTATAGTTTTGGAGAAAAATGTGTTCATTTCATGTATGCGCGAAATGCCTTAAAAATGGCTTTAAAATGGATTTGGAGCATGGAGACGATTATCTCGGGATTGCAAGATAACCAAACAAAACTTTTAGTGGATTTCTACTTATTTTATTAAATATCATCTCCACCAAACAGGACAAGCTTGCATCTGTTATAGTTTTGGAGAAAAATGTGTTCATTTCATGTATGCGCGAAATGCCTTAAAAATGGCTTTAAAATGGATTTGGAGCATGGAGACGATTATCTCGGGATTGCAAGATAACCAAACAAAACTTTTAGTGGATTTCTACTTATTTTATTAAATATCATCTCCACCAAACAGGACAAGCTTGCATCTGTTATAGTTTTGGAGAAAAATGTGTTCATTTCATGTATGCGCGAAATGCCTTAAAAATGGCTTTAAAATGGATTTGGAGCATGGAGACGATTATCTCGGGATTGCAAGATAACCAAACAAAACTTTTAGTGGATTTCTACTTATTTTATTAAATATCATCTCCACCAAACAGGACAAGCTTGCATCTGTTATAGTTTTGGAGAAAAATGTGTTCATTTCATGTATGCGCGAAATGCCTTAAAAATGGCTTTAAAATGGATTTGGAGCATGGAGACGATTATCTCGGGATTGCAAGATAACCAAACAAAACTTTTAGTGGATTTCTACTTATTTTATTAAATATCATCTCCACCAAACAGGACAAGCTTGCATCTGTTATAGTTTTGGAGAAAAATGTGTTCATTTCATGTATGCGCGAAATGCCTTAAAAATGGCTTTAAAATGGATTTGGAGCATGGAGACGATTATCTCGGGATTGCAAGATAACCAAACAAAACTTTTAGTGGATTTCTACTTATTTTATTAAATATCATCTCCACCAAACAGGACAAGCTTGCATCTGTTATAGTTTTGGAGAAAAATGTGTTCATTTCATGTATGCGCGAAATGCCTTAAAAATGGCTTTAAAATGGATTTGGAGCATGGAGACGATTATCTCGGGATTGCAAGATAACCAAACAAAACTTTTAGTGGATTTCTACTTATTTTATTAAATATCATCTCCACCAAACAGGACAAGCTTGCATCTGTTATAGTTTTGGAGAAAAATGTGTTCATTTCATGTATGCGCGAAATGCCTTAAAAATGGCTTTAAAATGGATTTGGAGCATGGAGACGATTATCTCGGGATTGCAAGATAACCAAACAAAACTTTTAGTGGATTTCTACTTATTTTATTAAATATCATCTCCACCAAACAGGACAAGCTTGCATCT
Source organism: Anomaloglossus baeobatrachus (assembly GCF_048569485.1). NCBI lineage: Eukaryota > Metazoa > Chordata > Amphibia > Anura > Aromobatidae > Anomaloglossus > Anomaloglossus baeobatrachus. Next base: position 14,756 of record NW_027445158.1, on the reverse strand, counting down.
GTTATAGTTTTGGAGAAAAATGTGTTCATTTCATGTATGCGCGAAATGCCTTAAAAATGGCTTTAAAATGGATTTGGAGCATGGAGACGATTATCTCGGGATTGCAAGATAACCAAACAAAACTTTTAGTGGATTTCTACTTATTTTATTAAATATCATCTCCACCAAACAGGACAAGCTTGCATCTGTTATAGTTTTGGAGAAAAATGTGTTCATTTCATGTATGCGCGAAATGCCTTAAAAATGGCTTTAAAATGGATTTGGAGCATGGAGACGATTATCTCGGGATTGCAAGATAACCAAACAAAACTTTTAGTGGATTTCTACTTATTTTATTAAATATCATCTCCACCAAACAGGACAAGCTTGCATCTGTTATAGTTTTGGAGAAAAATGTGTTCATTTCATGTATGCGCGAAATGCCTTAAAAATGGCTTTAAAATGGATTTGGAGCATGGAGACGATTATCTCGGGATTGCAAGATAACCAAACAAAACTTTTAGTGGATTTCTACTTATTTTATTAAATATCATCTCCACCAAACAGGACAAGCTTGCATCTGTTATAGTTTTGGAGAAAAATGTGTTCATTTCATGTATGCGCGAAATGCCTTAAAAATGGCTTTAAAATGGATTTGGAGCATGGAGACGATTATCTCGGGATTGCAAGATAACCAAACAAAACTTTTAGTGGATTTCTACTTATTTTATTAAATATCATCTCCACCAAACAGGACAAGCTTGCATCTGTTATAGTTTTGGAGAAAAATGTGTTCATTTCATGTATGCGCGAAATGCCTTAAAAATGGCTTTAAAATGGATTTGGAGCATGGAGACGATTATCTCGGGATTGCAAGATAACCAAACAAAACTTTTAGTGGATTTCTACTTATTTTATTAAATATCATCTCCACCAAACAGGACAAGCTTGCATCTGTTATAGTTTTGGAGAAAAATGTGTTCATTTCATGTATGCGCGAAATGCCTTAAAAATGGCTTTAAAATGGATTTGGAGCATGGAGACGATTATCTCGGGATTGCAAGATAACCAAACAAAACTTTTAGTGGATTTCTACTTATTTTATTAAATATCATCTCCACCAAACAGGACAAGCTTGCATCTGTTATAGTTTTGGAGAAAAATGTGTTCATTTCATGTATGCGCGAAATGCCTTAAAAATGGCTTTAAAATGGATTTGGAGCATGGAGACGATTATCTCGGGATTGCAAGATAACCAAACAAAACTTTTAGTGGATTTCTACTTATTTTATTAAATATCATCTCCACCAAACAGGACAAGCTTGCATCTGTTATAGTTTTGGAGAAAAATGTGTTCATTTCATGTATGCGCGAAATGCCTTAAAAATGGCTTTAAAATGGATTTGGAGCATGGAGACGATTATCTCGGGATTGCAAGATAACCAAACAAAACTTTTAGTGGATTTCTACTTATTTTATTAAATATCATCTCCACCAAACAGGACAAGCTTGCATCTGTTATAGTTTTGGAGAAAAATGTGTTCATTTCATGTATGCGCGAAATGCCTTAAAAATGGCTTTAAAATGGATTTGGAGCATGGAGACGATTATCTCGGGATTGCAAGATAACCAAACAAAACTTTTAGTGGATTTCTACTTATTTTATTAAATATCATCTCCACCAAACAGGACAAGCTTGCATCTGTTATAGTTTTGGAGAAAAATGTGTTCATTTCATGTATGCGCGAAATGCCTTAAAAATGGCTTTAAAATGGATTTGGAGCATGGAGACGATTATCTCGGGATTGCAAGATAACCAAACAAAACTTTTAGTGGATTTCTACTTATTTTATTAAATATCATCTCCACCAAACAGGACAAGCTTGCATCTGTTATAGTTTTGGAGAAAAATGTGTTCATTTCATGTATGCGCGAAATGCCTTAAAAATGGCTTTAAAATGGATTTGGAGCATGGAGACGATTATCTCGGGATTGCAAGATAACCAAACAAAACTTTTAGTGGATTTCTACTTATTTTATTAAATATCATCTCCACCAAACAGGACAAGCTTGCATCTGTTATAGTTTTGGAGAAAAATGTGTTCATTTCATGTATGCGCGAAATGCCTTAAAAATGGCTTTAAAATGGATTTGGAGCATGGAGACGATTATCTCGGGATTGCAAGATAACCAAACAAAACTTTTAGTGGATTTCTACTTATTTTATTAAATATCATCTCCACCAAACAGGACAAGCTTGCATCTGTTATAGTTTTGGAGAAAAATGTGTTCATTTCATGTATGCGCGAAATGCCTTAAAAATGGCTTTAAAATGGATTTGGAGCATGGAGACGATTATCTCGGGATTGCAAGATAACCAAACAAAACTTTTAGTGGATTTCTACTTATTTTATTAAATATCATCTCCACCAAACAGGACAAGCTTGCATCTGTTATAGTTTTGGAGAAAAATGTGTTCATTTCATGTATGCGCGAAATGCCTTAAAAATGGCTTTAAAATGGATTTGGAGCATGGAGACGATTATCTCGGGATTGCAAGATAACCAAACAAAACTTTTAGTGGATTTCTACTTATTTTATTAAATATCATCTCCACCAAACAGGACAAGCTTGCATCTGTTATAGTTTTGGAGAAAAATGTGTTCATTTCATGTATGCGCGAAATGCCTTAAAAATGGCTTTAAAATGGATTTGGAGCATGGAGACGATTATCTCGGGATTGCAAGATAACCAAACAAAACTTTTAGTGGATTTCTACTTATTTTATTAAATATCATCTCCACCAAACAGGACAAGCTTGCATCTGTTATAGTTTTGGAGAAAAATGTGTTCATTTCATGTATGCGCGAAATGCCTTAAAAATGGCTTTAAAATGGATTTGGAGCATGGAGACGATTATCTCGGGATTGCAAGATAACCAAACAAAACTTTTAGTGGATTTCTACTTATTTTATTAAATATCATCTCCACCAAACAGGACAAGCTTGCATCTGTTATAGTTTTGGAGAAAAATGTGTTCATTTCATGTATGCGCGAAATGCCTTAAAAATGGCTTTAAAATGGATTTGGAGCATGGAGACGATTATCTCGGGATTGCAAGATAACCAAACAAAACTTTTAGTGGATTTCTACTTATTTTATTAAATATCATCTCCACCAAACAGGACAAGCTTGCATCTGTTATAGTTTTGGAGAAAAATGTGTTCATTTCATGTATGCGCGAAATGCCTTAAAAATGGCTTTAAAATGGATTTGGAGCATGGAGACGATTATCTCGGGATTGCAAGATAACCAAACAAAACTTTTAGTGGATTTCTACTTATTTTATTAAATATCATCTCCACCAAACAGGACAAGCTTGCATCTGTTATAGTTTTGGAGAAAAATGTGTTCATTTCATGTATGCGCGAAATGCCTTAAAAATGGCTTTAAAATGGATTTGGAGCATGGAGACGATTATCTCGGGATTGCAAGATAACCAAACAAAACTTTTAGTGGATTTCTACTTATTTTATTAAATATCATCTCCACCAAACAGGACAAGCTTGCATCTGTTATAGTTTTGGAGAAAAATGTGTTCATTTCATGTATGCGCGAAATGCCTTAAAAATGGCTTTAAAATGGATTTGGAGCATGGAGACGATTATCTCGGGATTGCAAGATAACCAAACAAAACTTTTAGTGGATTTCTACTTATTTTATTAAATATCATCTCCACCAAACAGGACAAGCTTGCATCTGTTATAGTTTTGGAGAAAAATGTGTTCATTTCATGTATGCGCGAAATGCCTTAAAAATGGCTTTAAAATGGATTTGGAGCATGGAGACGATTATCTCGGGATTGCAAGATAACCAAACAAAACTTTTAGTGGATTTCTACTTATTTTATTAAATATCATCTCCACCAAACAGGACAAGCTTGCATCTGTTATAGTTTTGGAGAAAAATGTGTTCATTTCATGTATGCGCGAAATGCCTTAAAAATGGCTTTAAAATGGATTTGGAGCATGGAGACGATTATCTCGGGATTGCAAGATAACCAAACAAAACTTTTAGTGGATTTCTACTTATTTTATTAAATATCATCTCCACCAAACAGGACAAGCTTGCATCTGTTATAGTTTTGGAGAAAAATGTGTTCATTTCATGTATGCGCGAAATGCCTTAAAAATGGCTTTAAAATGGATTTGGAGCATGGAGACGATTATCTCGGGATTGCAAGATAACCAAACAAAACTTTTAGTGGATTTCTACTTATTTTATTAAATATCATCTCCACCAAACAGGACAAGCTTGCATCTGTTATAGTTTTGGAGAAAAATGTGTTCATTTCATGTATGCGCGAAATGCCTTAAAAATGGCTTTAAAATGGATTTGGAGCATGGAGACGATTATCTCGGGATTGCAAGATAACCAAACAAAACTTTTAGTGGATTTCTACTTATTTTATTAAATATCATCTCCACCAAACAGGACAAGCTTGCATCTGTTATAGTTTTGGAGAAAAATGTGTTCATTTCATGTATGCGCGAAATGCCTTAAAAATGGCTTTAAAATGGATTTGGAGCATGGAGACGATTATCTCGGGATTGCAAGATAACCAAACAAAACTTTTAGTGGATTTCTACTTATTTTATTAAATATCATCTCCACCAAACAGGACAAGCTTGCATCTGTTATAGTTTTGGAGAAAAATGTGTTCATTTCATGTATGCGCGAAATGCCTTAAAAATGGCTTTAAAATGGATTTGGAGCATGGAGACGATTATCTCGGGATTGCAAGATAACCAAACAAAACTTTTAGTGGATTTCTACTTATTTTATTAAATATCATCTCCACCAAACAGGACAAGCTTGCATCTGTTATAGTTTTGGAGAAAAATGTGTTCATTTCATGTATGCGCGAAATGCCTTAAAAATGGCTTTAAAATGGATTTGGAGCATGGAGACGATTATCTCGGGATTGCAAGATAACCAAACAAAACTTTTAGTGGATTTCTACTTATTTTATTAAATATCATCTCCACCAAACAGGACAAGCTTGCATCTGTTATAGTTTTGGAGAAAAATGTGTTCATTTCATGTATGCGCGAAATGCCTTAAAAATGGCTTTAAAATGGATTTGGAGCATGGAGACGATTATCTCGGGATTGCAAGATAACCAAACAAAACTTTTAGTGGATTTCTACTTATTTTATTAAATATCATCTCCACCAAACAGGACAAGCTTGCATCTGTTATAGTTTTGGAGAAAAATGTGTTCATTTCATGTATGCGCGAAATGCCTTAAAAATGGCTTTAAAATGGATTTGGAGCATGGAGACGATTATCTCGGGATTGCAAGATAACCAAACAAAACTTTTAGTGGATTTCTACTTATTTTATTAAATATCATCTCCACCAAACAGGACAAGCTTGCATCTGTTATAGTTTTGGAGAAAAATGTGTTCATTTCATGTATGCGCGAAATGCCTTAAAAATGGCTTTAAAATGGATTTGGAGCATGGAGACGATTATCTCGGGATTGCAAGATAACCAAACAAAACTTTTAGTGGATTTCTACTTATTTTATTAAATATCATCTCCACCAAACAGGACAAGCTTGCATCTGTTATAGTTTTGGAGAAAAATGTGTTCATTTCATGTATGCGCGAAATGCCTTAAAAATGGCTTTAAAATGGATTTGGAGCATGGAGACGATTATCTCGGGATTGCAAGATAACCAAACAAAACTTTTAGTGGATTTCTACTTATTTTATTAAATATCATCTCCACCAAACAGGACAAGCTTGCATCTGTTATAGTTTTGGAGAAAAATGTGTTCATTTCATGTATGCGCGAAATGCCTTAAAAATGGCTTTAAAATGGATTTGGAGCATGGAGACGATTATCTCGGGATTGCAAGATAACCAAACAAAACTTTTAGTGGATTTCTACTTATTTTATTAAATATCATCTCCACCAAACAGGACAAGCTTGCATCTGTTATAGTTTTGGAGAAAAATGTGTTCATTTCATGTATGCGCGAAATGCCTTAAAAATGGCTTTAAAATGGATTTGGAGCATGGAGACGATTATCTCGGGATTGCAAGATAACCAAACAAAACTTTTAGTGGATTTCTACTTATTTTATTAAATATCATCTCCACCAAACAGGACAAGCTTGCATCTGTTATAGTTTTGGAGAAAAATGTGTTCATTTCATGTATGCGCGAAATGCCTTAAAAATGGCTTTAAAATGGATTTGGAGCATGGAGACGATTATCTCGGGATTGCAAGATAACCAAACAAAACTTTTAGTGGATTTCTACTTATTTTATTAAATATCATCTCCACCAAACAGGACAAGCTTGCATCTGTTATAGTTTTGGAGAAAAATGTGTTCATTTCATGTATGCGCGAAATGCCTTAAAAATGGCTTTAAAATGGATTTGGAGCATGGAGACGATTATCTCGGGATTGCAAGATAACCAAACAAAACTTTTAGTGGATTTCTACTTATTTTATTAAATATCATCTCCACCAAACAGGACAAGCTTGCATCTGTTATAGTTTTGGAGAAAAATGTGTTCATTTCATGTATGCGCGAAATGCCTTAAAAATGGCTTTAAAATGGATTTGGAGCATGGAGACGATTATCTCGGGATTGCAAGATAACCAAACAAAACTTTTAGTGGATTTCTACTTATTTTATTAAATATCATCTCCACCAAACAGGACAAGCTTGCATCTGTTATAGTTTTGGAGAAAAATGTGTTCATTTCATGTATGCGCGAAATGCCTTAAAAATGGCTTTAAAATGGATTTGGAGCATGGAGACGATTATCTCGGGATTGCAAGATAACCAAACAAAACTTTTAGTGGATTTCTACTTATTTTATTAAATATCATCTCCACCAAACAGGACAAGCTTGCATCTGTTATAGTTTTGGAGAAAAATGTGTTCATTTCATGTATGCGCGAAATGCCTTAAAAATGGCTTTAAAATGGATTTGGAGCATGGAGACGATTATCTCGGGATTGCAAGATAACCAAACAAAACTTTTAGTGGATTTCTACTTATTTTATTAAATATCATCTCCACCAAACAGGACAAGCTTGCATCTGTTATAGTTTTGGAGAAAAATGTGTTCATTTCATGTATGCGCGAAATGCCTTAAAAATGGCTTTAAAATGGATTTGGAGCATGGAGACGATTATCTCGGGATTGCAAGATAACCAAACAAAACTTTTAGTGGATTTCTACTTATTTTATTAAATATCATCTCCACCAAACAGGACAAGCTTGCATCTGTTATAGTTTTGGAGAAAAATGTGTTCATTTCATGTATGCGCGAAATGCCTTAAAAATGGCTTTAAAATGGATTTGGAGCATGGAGACGATTATCTCGGGATTGCAAGATAACCAAACAAAACTTTTAGTGGATTTCTACTTATTTTATTAAATATCATCTCCACCAAACAGGACAAGCTTGCATCTGTTATAGTTTTGGAGAAAAATGTGTTCATTTCATGTATGCGCGAAATGCCTTAAAAATGGCTTTAAAATGGATTTGGAGCATGGAGACGATTATCTCGGGATTGCAAGATAACCAAACAAAACTTTTAGTGGATTTCTACTTATTTTATTAAATATCATCTCCACCAAACAGGACAAGCTTGCATCTGTTATAGTTTTGGAGAAAAATGTGTTCATTTCATGTATGCGCGAAATGCCTTAAAAATGGCTTTAAAATGGATTTGGAGCATGGAGACGATTATCTCGGGATTGCAAGATAACCAAACAAAACTTTTAGTGGATTTCTACTTATTTTATTAAATATCATCTCCACCAAACAGGACAAGCTTGCATCTGTTATAGTTTTGGAGAAAAATGTGTTCATTTCATGTATGCGCGAAATGCCTTAAAAATGGCTTTAAAATGGATTTGGAGCATGGAGACGATTATCTCGGGATTGCAAGATAACCAAACAAAACTTTTAGTGGATTTCTACTTATTTTATTAAATATCATCTCCACCAAACAGGACAAGCTTGCATCTGTTATAGTTTTGGAGAAAAATGTGTTCATTTCATGTATGCGCGAAATGCCTTAAAAATGGCTTTAAAATGGATTTGGAGCATGGAGACGATTATCTCGGGATTGCAAGATAACCAAACAAAACTTTTAGTGGATTTCTACTTATTTTATTAAATATCATCTCCACCAAACAGGACAAGCTTGCATCTGTTATAGTTTTGGAGAAAAATGTGTTCATTTCATGTATGCGCGAAATGCCTTAAAAATGGCTTTAAAATGGATTTGGAGCATGGAGACGATTATCTCGGGATTGCAAGATAACCAAACAAAACTTTTAGTGGATTTCTACTTATTTTATTAAATATCATCTCCACCAAACAGGACAAGCTTGCATCTGTTATAGTTTTGGAGAAAAATGTGTTCATTTCATGTATGCGCGAAATGCCTTAAAAATGGCTTTAAAATGGATTTGGAGCATGGAGACGATTATCTCGGGATTGCAAGATAACCAAACAAAACTTTTAGTGGATTTCTACTTATTTTATTAAATATCATCTCCACCAAACAGGACAAGCTTGCATCTGTTATAGTTTTGGAGAAAAATGTGTTCATTTCATGTATGCGCGAAATGCCTTAAAAATGGCTTTAAAATGGATTTGGAGCATGGAGACGATTATCTCGGGATTGCAAGATAACCAAACAAAACTTTTAGTGGATTTCTACTTATTTTATTAAATATCATCTCCACCAAACAGGACAAGCTTGCATCTGTTATAGTTTTGGAGAAAAATGTGTTCATTTCATGTATGCGCGAAATGCCTTAAAAATGGCTTTAAAATGGATTTGGAGCATGGAGACGATTATCTCGGGATTGCAAGATAACCAAACAAAACTTTTAGTGGATTTCTACTTATTTTATTAAATATCATCTCCACCAAACAGGACAAGCTTGCATCTGTTATAGTTTTGGAGAAAAATGTGTTCATTTCATGTATGCGCGAAATGCCTTAAAAATGGCTTTAAAATGGATTTGGAGCATGGAGACGATTATCTCGGGATTGCAAGATAACCAAACAAAACTTTTAGTGGATTTCTACTTATTTTATTAAATATCATCTCCACCAAACAGGACAAGCTTGCATCTGTTATAGTTTTGGAGAAAAATGTGTTCATTTCATGTATGCGCGAAATGCCTTAAAAATGGCTTTAAAATGGATTTGGAGCATGGAGACGATTATCTCGGGATTGCAAGATAACCAAACAAAACTTTTAGTGGATTTCTACTTATTTTATTAAATATCATCTCCACCAAACAGGACAAGCTTGCATCTGTTATAGTTTTGGAGAAAAATGTGTTCATTTCATGTATGCGCGAAATGCCTTAAAAATGGCTTTAAAATGGATTTGGAGCATGGAGACGATTATCTCGGGATTGCAAGATAACCAAACAAAACTTTTAGTGGATTTCTACTTATTTTATTAAATATCATCTCCACCAAACAGGACAAGCTTGCATCTGTTATAGTTTTGGAGAAAAATGTGTTCATTTCATGTATGCGCGAAATGCCTTAAAAATGGCTTTAAAATGGATTTGGAGCATGGAGACGATTATCTCGGGATTGCAAGATAACCAAACAAAACTTTTAGTGGATTTCTACTTATTTTATTAAATATCATCTCCACCAAACAGGACAAGCTTGCATCTGTTATAGTTTTGGAGAAAAATGTGTTCATTTCATGTATGCGCGAAATGCCTTAAAAATGGCTTTAAAATGGATTTGGAGCATGGAGACGATTATCTCGGGATTGCAAGATAACCAAACAAAACTTTTAGTGGATTTCTACTTATTTTATTAAATATCATCTCCACCAAACAGGACAAGCTTGCATCTGTTATAGTTTTGGAGAAAAATGTGTTCATTTCATGTATGCGCGAAATGCCTTAAAAATGGCTTTAAAATGGATTTGGAGCATGGAGACGATTATCTCGGGATTGCAAGATAACCAAACAAAACTTTTAGTGGATTTCTACTTATTTTATTAAATATCATCTCCACCAAACAGGACAAGCTTGCATCTGTTATAGTTTTGGAGAAAAATGTGTTCATTTCATGTATGCGCGAAATGCCTTAAAAATGGCTTTAAAATGGATTTGGAGCATGGAGACGATTATCTCGGGATTGCAAGATAACCAAACAAAACTTTTAGTGGATTTCTACTTATTTTATTAAATATCATCTCCACCAAACAGGACAAGCTTGCATCTGTTATAGTTTTGGAGAAAAATGTGTTCATTTCATGTATGCGCGAAATGCCTTAAAAATGGCTTTAAAATGGATTTGGAGCATGGAGACGATTATCTCGGGATTGCAAGATAACCAAACAAAACTTTTAGTGGATTTCTACTTATTTTATTAAATATCATCTCCACCAAACAGGACAAGCTTGCATCTGTTATAGTTTTGGAGAAAAATGTGTTCATTTCATGTATGCGCGAAATGCCTTAAAAATGGCTTTAAAATGGATTTGGAGCATGGAGACGATTATCTCGGGATTGCAAGATAACCAAACAAAACTTTTAGTGGATTTCTACTTATTTTATTAAATATCATCTCCACCAAACAGGACAAGCTTGCATCTGTTATAGTTTTGGAGAAAAATGTGTTCATTTCATGTATGCGCGAAATGCCTTAAAAATGGCTTTAAAATGGATTTGGAGCATGGAGACGATTATCTCGGGATTGCAAGATAACCAAACAAAACTTTTAGTGGATTTCTACTTATTTTATTAAATATCATCTCCACCAAACAGGACAAGCTTGCATCTGTTATAGTTTTGGAGAAAAATGTGTTCATTTCATGTATGCGCGAAATGCCTTAAAAATGGCTTTAAAATGGATTTGGAGCATGGAGACGATTATCTCGGGATTGCAAGATAACCAAACAAAACTTTTAGTGGATTTCTACTTATTTTATTAAATATCATCTCCACCAAACAGGACAAGCTTGCATCTGTTATAGTTTTGGAGAAAAATGTGTTCATTTCATGTATGCGCGAAATGCCTTAAAAATGGCTTTAAAATGGATTTGGAGCATGGAGACGATTATCTCGGGATTGCAAGATAACCAAACAAAACTTTTAGTGGATTTCTACTTATTTTATTAAATATCATCTCCACCAAACAGGACAAGCTTGCATCTGTTATAGTTTTGGAGAAAAATGTGTTCATTTCATGTATGCGCGAAATGCCTTAAAAATGGCTTTAAAATGGATTTGGAGCATGGAGACGATTATCTCGGGATTGCAAGATAACCAAACAAAACTTTTAGTGGATTTCTACTTATTTTATTAAATATCATCTCCACCAAACAGGACAAGCTTGCATCTGTTATAGTTTTGGAGAAAAATGTGTTCATTTCATGTATGCGCGAAATGCCTTAAAAATGGCTTTAAAATGGATTTGGAGCATGGAGACGATTATCTCGGGATTGCAAGATAACCAAACAAAACTTTTAGTGGATTTCTACTTATTTTATTAAATATCATCTCCACCAAACAGGACAAGCTTGCATCTGTTATAGTTTTGGAGAAAAATGTGTTCATTTCATGTATGCGCGAAATGCCTTAAAAATGGCTTTAAAATGGATTTGGAGCATGGAGACGATTATCTCGGGATTGCAAGATAACCAAACAAAACTTTTAGTGGATTTCTACTTATTTTATTAAATATCATCTCCACCAAACAGGACAAGCTTGCATCTGTTATAGTTTTGGAGAAAAATGTGTTCATTTCATGTATGCGCGAAATGCCTTAAAAATGGCTTTAAAATGGATTTGGAGCATGGAGACGATTATCTCGGGATTGCAAGATAACCAAACAAAACTTTTAGTGGATTTCTACTTATTTTATTAAATATCATCTCCACCAAACAGGACAAGCTTGCATCTGTTATAGTTTTGGAGAAAAATGTGTTCATTTCATGTATGCGCGAAATGCCTTAAAAATGGCTTTAAAATGGATTTGGAGCATGGAGACGATTATCTCGGGATTGCAAGATAACCAAACAAAACTTTTAGTGGATTTCTACTTATTTTATTAAATATCATCTCCACCAAACAGGACAAGCTTGCATCTGTTATAGTTTTGGAGAAAAATGTGTTCATTTCATGTATGCGCGAAATGCCTTAAAAATGGCTTTAAAATGGATTTGGAGCATGGAGACGATTATCTCGGGATTGCAAGATAACCAAACAAAACTTTTAGTGGATTTCTACTTATTTTATTAAATATCATCTCCACCAAACAGGACAAGCTTGCATCTGTTATAGTTTTGGAGAAAAATGTGTTCATTTCATGTATGCGCGAAATGCCTTAAAAATGGCTTTAAAATGGATTTGGAGCATGGAGACGATTATCTCGGGATTGCAAGATAACCAAACAAAACTTTTAGTGGATTTCTACTTATTTTATTAAATATCATCTCCACCAAACAGGACAAGCTTGCATCTGTTATAGTTTTGGAGAAAAATGTGTTCATTTCATGTATGCGCGAAATGCCTTAAAAATGGCTTTAAAATGGATTTGGAGCATGGAGACGATTATCTCGGGATTGCAAGATAACCAAACAAAACTTTTAGTGGATTTCTACTTATTTTATTAAATATCATCTCCACCAAACAGGACAAGCTTGCATCTGTTATAGTTTTGGAGAAAAATGTGTTCATTTCATGTATGCGCGAAATGCCTTAAAAATGGCTTTAAAATGGATTTGGAGCATGGAGACGATTATCTCGGGATTGCAAGATAACCAAACAAAACTTTTAGTGGATTTCTACTTATTTTATTAAATATCATCTCCACCAAACAGGACAAGCTTGCATCTGTTATAGTTTTGGAGAAAAATGTGTTCATTTCATGTATGCGCGAAATGCCTTAAAAATGGCTTTAAAATGGATTTGGAGCATGGAGACGATTATCTCGGGATTGCAAGATAACCAAACAAAACTTTTAGTGGATTTCTACTTATTTTATTAAATATCATCTCCACCAAACAGGACAAGCTTGCATCTGTTATAGTTTTGGAGAAAAATGTGTTCATTTCATGTATGCGCGAAATGCCTTAAAAATGGCTTTAAAATGGATTTGGAGCATGGAGACGATTATCTCGGGATTGCAAGATAACCAAACAAAACTTTTAGTGGATTTCTACTTATTTTATTAAATATCATCTCCACCAAACAGGACAAGCTTGCATCTGTTATAGTTTTGGAGAAAAATGTGTTCATTTCATGTATGCGCGAAATGCCTTAAAAATGGCTTTAAAATGGATTTGGAGCATGGAGACGATTATCTCGGGATTGCAAGATAACCAAACAAAACTTTTAGTGGATTTCTACTTATTTTATTAAATATCATCTCCACCAAACAGGACAAGCTTGCATCTGTTATAGTTTTGGAGAAAAATGTGTTCATTTCATGTATGCGCGAAATGCCTTAAAAATGGCTTTAAAATGGATTTGGAGCATGGAGACGATTATCTCGGGATTGCAAGATAACCAAACAAAACTTTTAGTGGATTTCTACTTATTTTATTAAATATCATCTCCACCAAACAGGACAAGCTTGCATCTGTTATAGTTTTGGAGAAAAATGTGTTCATTTCATGTATGCGCGAAATGCCTTAAAAATGGCTTTAAAATGGATTTGGAGCATGGAGACGATTATCTCGGGATTGCAAGATAACCAAACAAAACTTTTAGTGGATTTCTACTTATTTTATTAAATATCATCTCCACCAAACAGGACAAGCTTGCATCTGTTATAGTTTTGGAGAAAAATGTGTTCATTTCATGTATGCGCGAAATGCCTTAAAAATGGCTTTAAAATGGATTTGGAGCATGGAGACGATTATCTCGGGATTGCAAGATAACCAAACAAAACTTTTAGTGGATTTCTACTTATTTTATTAAATATCATCTCCACCAAACAGGACAAGCTTGCATCTGTTATAGTTTTGGAGAAAAATGTGTTCATTTCATGTATGCGCGAAATGCCTTAAAAATGGCTTTAAAATGGATTTGGAGCATGGAGACGATTATCTCGGGATTGCAAGATAACCAAACAAAACTTTTAGTGGATTTCTACTTATTTTATTAAATATCATCTCCACCAAACAGGACAAGCTTGCATCTGTTATAGTTTTGGAGAAAAATGTGTTCATTTCATGTATGCGCGAAATGCCTTAAAAATGGCTTTAAAATGGATTTGGAGCATGGAGACGATTATCTCGGGATTGCAAGATAACCAAACAAAACTTTTAGTGGATTTCTACTTATTTTATTAAATATCATCTCCACCAAACAGGACAAGCTTGCATCTGTTATAGTTTTGGAGAAAAATGTGTTCATTTCATGTATGCGCGAAATGCCTTAAAAATGGCTTTAAAATGGATTTGGAGCATGGAGACGATTATCTCGGGATTGCAAGATAACCAAACAAAACTTTTAGTGGATTTCTACTTATTTTATTAAATATCATCTCCACCAAACAGGACAAGCTTGCATCTGTTATAGTTTTGGAGAAAAATGTGTTCATTTCATGTATGCGCGAAATGCCTTAAAAATGGCTTTAAAATGGATTTGGAGCATGGAGACGATTATCTCGGGATTGCAAGATAACCAAACAAAACTTTTAGTGGATTTCTACTTATTTTATTAAATATCATCTCCACCAAAC